>NC_080053.1:23017266-23116041 GCF_026212465.1 Amaranthus tricolor
CAAGTTTCGTGCAAAACAAACCAAGCTTGAGCTACTTTATACGCAAAAGGGCCAAAAACGCTTAAAAACCCTTAAAATCAAAACTTAACACGTAATTTCTAGCATATGACTATGAGTTTTAATTCTAAGCACTTTAAGACAATAATATATACCAAAGAGTGTTCTGTGCCAAGTTTCGTGCAAAACAAACCAAGCTTGAGCTACTTTATGCCCAAAAGTGCCAAAAACGCTTAAAAACCCTTGAAATCGCAATCTAACACGTAATTTCTAGCATATGACTCTAATTTTCAATTCTAACCACTTCAACACAATGACATATACCAAAAAGTGTTGTGTGCCAAGTTTCGTGCAAAACATACCAAGTTTGAGCTACTTTATGCGCAAAAGTGCCAAAAAAGCTTAAAATCCATTAAAATCGCAACTTAACACGTAATTTCTAGTATATGACTATGATTTTCAATTCTAACCACTTCAACAAAATAATATATACCAAATAGTGTTGTGTGCCAAGTTTCGTGCAAAACAAACCAAGTTTGAGCTACTTTATGCGCAAAAGGGCCAAAAACGCTTAAAAAACCCATAAAATCAATACTTAACACGTAATTTCTAGCATATGACTATGATTTTCAATTCTAACCACTTCAACACAATAATATATACCAAAAAGTGTTGTGTGCCAAGTTTCGTGCGAAACAAACCAAGTATTGAGCTACTTTATTCGCAAAAGTGTCAAAAATGCTTAAAAACCCTTAAAATCCGCAACTTAACACGTAAATTCTAGCATTTGACTATGATTTTCAATTCTAACCACTTAAACACAATAATATATACCAAATAGTGTTGTGTGCCAAGTTTCGTGTAAAATGAACCATGTTTGAGCTACTTTATGCGCAACAGTGCCACAAACGTTTAAAAACCCTTGAAATCGTAACCTAAAACGTTAATTTCTAGCATATGACTATAATTTTAAATTCTAACCACTTCAACACAATGATATATACCAAAAAGTGTTGTGTGCCAAGTTTCGTGCAAAACAAACCAAGTTTGAGGTACGTTATGCGCAAAAGTGCCAAAAACGCTTAGAAAAACCTTAAATTTGCAACTTAACATGTAATTTCTAGCATATGACTATAATTTTCAATTTTCTCCACTTCAACACAATAATATATACCATTCAGTTTTGTGTGCCAAGTTTCGTGCAAAACAAACCAAGTTTGAGCTAGTTTATGCGCAAAAGTGCAAAAACGCTTAAAAACGCATAAAATCTTCACTTAACACGTAATTTCTTGTATATGACTATGATTTTATATTCTAACTACTTCAACACAATAATATATACCAAATAGTGTTGTGTGCCAAGTTGCATGCAAAACAAACCAAGTTTAGCTGGCTTATGCGCAAAAGTGCCAAAAAAAAGCTTAAAAACACATAAAATCGCAACTTAACATGTAATTTCTTGCATATGATTATGATTTTCAATTCTAACCACTTCAACACAATGATATATATGAAAAAGTTTTGTGTGTGCCAAGTTTCGTGCAAAACAAACCAAGTTTGAGCTACTTTATGCGCAAAAGGGCCAAAAAACGCTTAAAAACCCATAAAATCACAACTTAACACGTCATTTCTAGCATATGACTATGATTTTTCTATTCTAACCACTTCAACACAATAATATATACCAAAAAGTGTTGTGTGTAATGTGTCGTGCAAAACAAACAAAGTTTCAGCTAGTTTATGCGAAATAGTGCAAAAAACACTCAAAAACCCATAAAATCGCAACTTACCACGTAATTTCTAGCATATGACTATGATTCTCAATTCAAACCACTTCACGACAATAATACATACCAAATAGTGTTCTGTGCCAAGTTTCGTGCAAAACAAACCAAGCTTGAGCTACTTTATACGCAAAAGGGCCAAAAACGCTTAAAAACCCTTAAAATCAAAACTTAACACGTAATTTCTAGCATATGACTATGAGTTTTAATTCTAAGCACTTTAAGACAATAATCAAACCAAGCTTGAGCTACTTTATGCGCAAAAGTGCGAAAAACGCTTAAAAACCCTTGAAATCGCAATCTAACACGTAATTTCTAGCATATGACTCTAATTTTCAATTCTAACCACTTCAACACAATGACATATACCAAAAAGTGTTGTGTGCCAAGTTTCGTGCAAAACATACCAAGTTTGAGCTACTTTATGCGCAAAAGTGCCAAAAAAGCATAAAATCCCTTAAAATCGCAACTTAACACGTAATTTCTAGTATATGACTATGATTTTCAATTCTAACCACTTCAACAAAATAATATATACCAAATAGTGTTGTGTGCCAAGTTTCGTGCAAAACAAACCAAGTTTGAGCTACTTTATGCGCAAAAGGGCCAAAAACGCTTAAAAACCCATAAAATCAATACTTAACACGTAATTTCTAGCATATGACTATGATTTTCAATTCTAACCACTTCAACACAATAATATATACCAAAAAGTGTTGTGTGCCAAGTTTCGTGCGAAACAAACCAAGTATTGAGCTACTTTATGCGCAAAAGTGTCAAAAATGCTTAAAAACCCTTAAAATCGCAACTTAACACGTAAATTCTAGCATTTGACTATGATTTTCAATTCTAACCACTTAAACACAATAATATATACCAAATAGTGTTGTGTGCCAAGTTTCGTGTAAAATGAACCATGTTTGAGCTACTTTATGCGCAACAGTGCCACAAACGTTTAAAAACCCTTGAAATCGTAACCTAAAACGTAATTTCTAGTATATGACTATAATTTTAAATTCTAACCACTTCAACACAATGATATATACCAAAAAGTGTTGTGTGCCAAGTTTCGTGCAAAACAAACCAAGTTTGAGGTACTTTATGCGCAAAAGTGCCAAAAACGCTTAGAAAAACCTTAAATTTGCAACTTAACATGTAATTTCTAGCATATGACTATAATTTTCAATTTTCTCCACTTCAACACAATAATATATACCATTCAGTTTTGTGTGCCAAGTTTCGTGCAAAACAAACCAAGTTTGAGCTAGTTTATGCGCAAAAGTGCAAAAAACGCTTAAAAAACGCATAAAATCTTCACTTAACACGTAATTTCTTGTATATGACTATGATTTTATATTCTAACTACTTCAACACAATAATATATACCAAATAGTGTTGTGTGCCAAGTTGCATGCAAAACAAACCAAGTTTAGCTGGCTTATGCGCAAAAGTGCCAAAAAAAGCTTAAAAACACATAAAATCGCAACTTAACACGTAATTTCTTGCATATGATTATGATTTTCAATTCTAACCACTTCAACACAATGATATATATGAAAAAGTTTTGTGTGCCAAGTTTCGTGCAAAACAAACCAAGTTTGAGCTACTTTATGCGCAAAAGGGCCAAAAACGCTTAAAAACCTATAAAATCACAACTTAACACGTCATTTCTAGCATATGACTATGATTTTCTATTCTAACCACTTCAACACAATAATATATACCAAAAAGTGTTGTGTGTAATGTGTCGTGCAAAACAAACAAAGTTTCAGCTAGTTTATGCGAAATAGTGCAAAAAACACTCAAAAACCCATAAAATCGCAACTTACCACGTAATTTCTAGCATATGACTATGATTCTCAATTCAAACCACTTCACGACAATAATACATACCAAATAGTGTTCTGTGCCAAGTTTCGTGCAAAACAAACCAAGCTTGAGCTACTTTATACGCAAAAGGGCCAAAAACGCTTAAAAACCCTTAAAATCAAAACTTAACACGTAATTTCTAGCATATGACTATGAGTTTTAATTCTAAGCACTTTAAGACAATAATCAAACCAAGCTTGAGCTACTTTATGCGCAAAAGTGCGAAAAACGCTTAAAAACCCTTGAAATCGCAATCTAACACGTAATTTCTAGCATATGACTCTAATTTTCAATTCTAACCACTTCAACACAATGACATATACCAAAAAGTGTTGTGTGCCAAGTTTCGTGCAAAACATACCAAGTTTGAGCTACTTTATGCGCAAAAGTGCCAAAAAAGCATAAAATCCCTTAAAATCGCAACTTAACACGTAATTTCTAGTATATGACTATGATTTTCAATTCTAACCACTTCAACAAAATAATATATACCAAATAGTGTTGTGTGCCAAGTTTCGTGCAAAACAAACCAAGTTTGAGCTACTTTATGCGCAAAAGGGCCAAAAACGCTTAAAAACCCATAAAATCAATACTTAACACGTAATTTCTAGCATATGACTATGATTTTCAAT
This sequence comes from Amaranthus tricolor, assembly GCF_026212465.1. Classification (NCBI taxonomy): domain Eukaryota; kingdom Viridiplantae; phylum Streptophyta; class Magnoliopsida; order Caryophyllales; family Amaranthaceae; genus Amaranthus; species Amaranthus tricolor. The sequence continues at coordinate 23,021,549 of NC_080053.1, forward strand.
TCTAACCACTTCAACACAATAATATATACCAAAAAGTGTTGTGTGCCAAGTTTCGTGCGAAACAAACCAAGTATTGAGCTACTTTATGCGCAAAAGTGTCAAAAATGCTTAAAAACCCTTAAAATCGCAACTTAACACGTAAATTCTAGCATTTGACTATGATTTTCAATTCTAACCACTTAAACACAATAATATATACCAAATAGTGTTGTGTGCCAAGTTTCGTGTAAAATGAACCATGTTTGAGCTACTTTATGCGCAACAGTGCCACAAACGTTTAAAAACCCTTGAAATCGTAACCTAAAACGTAATTTCTAGCATATGACTATAATTTTAAATTCTAACCACTTCAACACAATGATATATACCAAAAAGTGTTGTGTGCCAAGTTTCGTGCAAAACAAACCAAGTTTGAGGTACTTTATGCGCAAAAGTGCCAAAAACGCTTAGAAAAACCTTAAATTTGCAACTTAACATGTAATTTCTAGCATATGACTATAATTTTCAATTTTCTCCACTTCAACACAATAATATATACCATTCAGTTTTGTGTGCCAAGTTTCGTGCAAAACAAACCAAGTTTGAGCTAGTTTATGCGCAAAAGTGCAAAAAACGCTTAAAAACGCATAAAATCTTCACTTAACACGTAATTTCTTGTATATGACTATGATTTTATATTCTAACTACTTAAACACAATAATATATACCAAGTAGTGTTGTGTGCCAAGTTGCATGCAAAACAAACCAAGTTTAGCTGGCTTATGCGCAAAAGTGCCAAAAAAAGCTTAAAAACACATAAAATCGCAACTTAACACGTAATTTCTTGCATATGATTATGATTTTCAATTCTAACCACTTCAACACAATGATATATATGAAAAAGTTTTGTGTGCCAAGTTTCGTGCAAAACAAACCAAGTTTGAGCTACTTTATGCGCAAAAGGGCCAAAAACGCTTAAAAACCCATAAAATCACAACTTAACACGTCATTTCTAGCATATGACTATGATTTTCTATTCTAACCACTTCAACACAATAATATATACCAAAAAGTGTTGTGTGTAATGTGTCGTGCAAAACAAACAAAGTTTCAGCTAGTTTATGCGAAATAGTGCAAAAAACACTCAAAAACCCATAAAATCGCAACTTACCACGTAATTTCTAGCATATGACTATGATTCTCAATTCAAACCACTTCACGACAATAATACATACCAAATAGTGTTCTGTGCCAAGTTTCGTGCAAAACAAACCAAGCTTGAGCTACTTTATACGCAAAAGGGCCAAAAACGCTTAAAAACCCTTAAAATCAAAACTTAACACGTAATTTCTAGCATATGACTATGAGTTTTAATTCTAAGCACTTTAAGACAATAATCAAACCAAGCTTGAGCTACTTTATGCGCAAAAGTGCGAAAAACGCTTAAAAACCCTTGAAATCGCAATCTAACACGTAATTTCTAGCATATGACTCTAATTTTCAATTCTAACCACTTCAACACAATGACATATACCAAAAAGTGTTGTGTGCCAAGTTTCGTGCAAAACATACCAAGTTTGAGCTACTTTATGCGCAAAAGTGCCAAAAAAGCATAAAATCCCTTAAAATCGCAACTTAACACGTAATTTCTAGTATATGACTATGATTTTCAATTCTAACCACTTCAACAAAATAATATATACCAAATAGTGTTGTGTGCCAAGTTTCGTGCAAAACAAACCAAGTTTGAGCTACTTTATGCGCAAAAGGGCCAAAAACGCTTAAAAACCCATAAAATCAATACTTAACACGTAATTTCTAGCATATGACTATGATTTTCAATTCTAACCACTTCAACACAATAATATATACCAAAAAGTGTTGTGTGCCAAGTTTCGTGCGAAACAAACCAAGTATTGAGCTACTTTATGCGCAAAAGTGTCAAAAATGCTTAAAAACCCTTAAAATCACAACTTAACACGTAAATTCTAGCATTTGACTATGATTTTCAATTCTAACCACTTAAACACAATAATATATACCAAATAGTGTTGTGTGCCAAGTTTCGTGTAAAATGAACCATGTTTGAGCTACTTTATGCGCAACAGTGCCACAAACGTTTAAAAACCCTTGAAATCGTAACCTAAAACGTAATTTCTAGCATATGACTATAATTTTAAATTCTAACCACTTCAACACAATGATATATACCAAAAAGTGTTGTGTGCCAAGTTTCGTGCAAAACAAACCAAGTTTGAGGTACTTTATGCGCAAAAGTGCCAAAAACGCTTAGAAAAACCTTAAATTTGCAACTTAACATGTAATTTCTAGCATATGACTATAATTTTCAATTTTCTCCACTTCAACACAATAATATATACCATTCAGTTTTGTGTGCCAAGTTTCGTGCAAAACAAACCAAGTTTGAGCTAGTTTATGCGCAAAAGTGCAAAAAAACGCTTAAAAACGCGTAAAATCTTCACTTAACACGTAATTTCTTGTATATGACTATGATTTTATATTCTAACTACTTCAACACAATAATATATACCAAATAGTGTTGTGTGCCAAGTTGCATGCAAAACAAACCAAGTTTAGCTGGCTTATGCGCAAAAGTGCCAAAAAAAGCTTAAAAACACATAAAATCGCAACTTAACACGTAATTTCTTGCATATGATTATGATTTTCAATTCTAACCACTTCAACACAATGATATATATGAAAAAGTTTTGTGTGCCAAGTTTCGTGCAAAACAAACCAAGTTTGAGCTACTTTATGCGCAAAAGGGCCAAAAACGCTTAAAAACCCATAAAATCACAACTTAACACGTCATTTCTAGCATATGACTATGATTTTCTATTCTAACCACTTCAACACAATAATATATACCAAAAAGTGTTGTGTGTAATGTGTCGTGCAAAACAAACAAAGTTTCAGCTAGTTTATGCGAAATAGTGCAAAAAACACTCAAAAACCCATAAAATCGCAACTTACCACGTAATTTCTAGCATATGACTATGATTCTCAATTCAAACCACTTCACGACAATAATACATACCAAATAGTGTTCTGTGCCAAGTTTCGTGCAAAACAAACCAAGCTTGAGCTACTTTATACGCAAAAGGGCCAAAAACGCTTAAAAACCCTTAAAATCAAAACTTAACACGTAATTTCTAGCATATGACTGAGTTTTAATTCTAAGCACTTTAAGACAATAATCAAACCAAGCTTGAGCTACTTTATGCGCAAAAGTGCGAAAAACGCTTAAAAACCCTTGAAATCGCAATCTAACACGTAATTTCTAGCATATGACTCTAATTTTCAATTCTAACCACTTCAACACAATGACATATACCAAAAAGTGTTGTGTGCCAAGTTTCGTGCAAAACATACCAAGTTTGAGCTACTTTATGCGCAAAAGTGCCAAAAAAGCATAAAATCCCTTAAAATCGCAACTTAACACGTAATTTCTAGTATATGACTATGATTTTCAATTCTAACCACTTCAACAAAATAATATATACCAAATAGTGTTGTGTGCCAAGTTTCGTGCAAAACAAACCAAGTTTGAGCTACTTTATGCGCAAAAGGGCCAAAAACGCTTAAAAACCCATAAAATCAATACTTAACACGTAATTTCTAGCATATGACTATGATTTTCAATTCTAACCACTTCAACACAATAATATATACCAAAAAGTGTTGTGTGCCAAGTTTCGTGCGAAACAAACCAAGTATTGAGCTACTTTATGCGCAAAAGTGTCAAAAATGCTTAAAAACCCTTAAAATCGCAACTTAACACGTAAATTCTAGCATTTGACTATGATTTTCAATTCTAACCACTTAAACACAATAATATATACCAAATAGTGTTGTGTGCCAAGTTTCGTGTAAAATGAACCATGTTTGAGCTACTTTATGCGCAACAGTGCCACAAACGTTTAAAAACCCTTGAAATCGTAACCTAAAACGTAATTTCTAGCATATGACTATAATTTTAAATTCTAACCACTTCAACACAATGATATATACCAAAAAGTGTTGTGTGCCAAGTTTCGTGCAAAACAAACCAAGTTTGAGGTACTTTATGCGCAAAAGTGCCAAAAACGCTTAGAAAAACCTTAAATTTGCAACTTAACATGTAATTTCTAGCATATGACTATAATTTTCAATTTTCTCCACTTCAACACAATAATATATACCATTCAGTTTTGTGTGCCAAGTTTCGTGCAAAACAAACCAAGTTTGAGCTAGTTTATGCGCAAAAGTGCAAAAAACGCTTAAAAACGCATAAAATCTTCACTTAACACGTAATTTCTTGTATATGACTATGATTTTATATTCTAACTACTTCAACACAATAATATATACCAAATAGTGTTGTGTGCCAAGTTGCATGCAAAACAAACCAAGTTTAGCTGGCTTATGCGCAAAAGTGCCAAAAAAAGCTTAAAAACACATAAAATCGCAACTTAACACGTAATTTCTTGCATATGATTATGATTTTCAATTCTAACCACTTCAACACAATGATATATATGAAAAAGTTTTGTGTGCCAAGTTTCGTGCAAAACAAACCAAGTTTGAGCTACTTTATGCGCAAAAGGGCCAAAAACGCTTAAAAACCCATAAAATCACAACTTAACACGTCATTTCTAGCATATGACTATGATTTTCTATTCTAACCACTTCAACACAATAATATATACCAAAAAGTGTTGTGTGTAATGTGTCGTGCAAAACAAACAAAGTTTCAGCTAGTTTATGCGAAATAGTGCAAAAAACACTCAAAAACCCATAAAATCGCAACTTACCACGTAATTTCTAGCATATGACTATGATTCTCAATTCAAACCACTTCACGACAATAATACATACCAAATAGTGTTCTGTGCCAAGTTTCGTGCAAAACAAACCAAGCTTGAGCTACTTTATACGCAAAAGGGCCAAAAACGCTTAAAAACCCTTAAAATCAAAACTTACACGTAATTTCTAGCATATGACTATGAGTTAATTCTAAGCACTTTAAGACAATAATCAAACCAAGCTTGAGCTACTTTATGCGCAAAAGTGCGAAAAACGCTTAAAAACCCTTGAAATCGCAATCTAACACGTAATTTCTAGCATATGACTCTAATTTTCAATTCTAACCACTTCAACACAATGACATATACCAAAATGTGTTGTGTGCCAAGTTTCGTGCAAAACATACCAAGTTTGAGCTACTTTATGCGCAAAAGTGCCAAAAAAGCATAAAATCCCTTAAAATCGCAACTTAACACGTAATTTCTAGTATATGACTATGATTTTCAATTCTAACCACTTCAACAAAATAATATATACCAAATAGTGTTGTGTGCCAAGTTTCGTGCAAAACAAACCAAGTTTGAGCTACTTTATGCGCAAAAGGGCCAAAAACGCTTAAAAACCCATAAAATCAATACTTAACACGTAATTTCTAGCATATGACTATGATTTTCAATTCTAACCACTTCAACACAATAATATATACCAAAAAGTGTTGTGTGCCAAGTTTCGTGCGAAACAAACCAAGTATTGAGCTACTTTATGCGCAAAAGTGTCAAAAATGCTTAAAAACCCTTAAAATCGCAACTTAACACGTAAATTCTAGCATTTGACTATGATTTTCAATTCTAACCACTTAAACACAATAATATATACCAAATAGTGTTGTGTGCCAAGTTTCGTGTAAAATGAACCATGTTTGAGCTACTTTATGCGCAACAGTGCCACAAACGTTTAAAAACCCTTGAAATCGTAACCTAAAACGTAATTTCTAGCATATGACTATAATTTTAAATTCTAACCACTTCAACACAATGATATATACCAAAAAGTGTTGTGTGCCAAGTTTCGTGCAAAACAAACCAAGTTTGAGGTACTTTATGCACAAAAGTGCCAAAAACGCTTAGAAAAACCTTAAATTTGCAACTTAACATGTAATTTCTAGCATATGACTATAATTTTCAATTTTCTCCACTTCAACACAATAATATATACCATTCAGTTTTGTGTGCCAAGTTTCGTGCAAAACAAACCAAGTTTGAGCTAGTTTATGCGCAAAAGTGCAAAAAACGCTTAAAAACGCATAAAATCTTCACTTAACACGTAATTTCTTGTATATGACTATGATTTTATATTCTAACTACTTCAACACAATAATATATACCAAATAGTGTTGTGTGCCAAGTTGCATGCAAAACAAACCAAGTTTAGCTGGCTTATGCGCAAAAGTGCCAAAAAAAGCTTAAAAACACATAAAATCGCAACTTAACACGTAATTTCTTGCATATGATTATGATTTTCAATTCTAACCACTTCAACACAATGATATATATGAAAAAGTTTTGTGTGCCAAGTTTCGTGCAAAACAAACCAAGTTTGAGCTACTTTATGCGCAAAAGGGCCAAAAACGCTTAAAAACCCATAAAATCACAACTTAACACGTCATTTCTAGCATATGACTATGATTTTCTATTCTAACCACTTCAACACAATAATATATACCAAAAAGTGTTGTGTGTAATGTGTCGTGCAAAACAAACAAAGTTTCAGCTAGTTTATGCGAAATAGTGCAAAAAACACTCAAAAACCCATAAAATCGCAACTTACCACGTAATTTCTAGCATATGACTATGATTCTCAATTCAAACCACTTCACGACAATAATACATACCAAATAGTGTTCTGTGCCAAGTTTCGTGCAAAACAAACCAAGCTTGAGCTACTTTATACGCAAAAGGGCCAAAAACGCTTAAAAACCCTTAAAATCAAAACTTAACACGTAATTTCTAGCATATGACTATGAGTTTTAATTCTAAGCACTTTAAGACAATAATCAAACCAAGCTTGAGCTACTTTATGCGCAAAAGTGCGAAAAACGCTTAAAAACCCTTGAAATCGCAATCTAACACGTAATTTCTAGCATATGACTCTAATTTTCAATTCTAACCACTTCAACACAATGACATATACCAAAAAGTGTTGTGTGCCAAGTTTCGTGCAAAACATACCAAGTTTGAGCTACTTTATGCGCAAAAGTGCCAAAAAAGCATAAAATCCCTTAAAATCGCAACTTAACACGTAATTTCTAGTATATGACTATGATTTTCAATTCTAACCACTTCAACAAAATAATATATACCAAATAGTGTTGTGTGCCAAGTTTCGTGCAAAACAAACCAAGTTTGAGCTACTTTATGCGCAAAAGGGCCAAAAACGCTTAAAAACCCATAAAATCAATACTTAACACGTAATTTCTAGCATATGACTATGATTTTCAATTCTAACCACTTCAACACAATAATATATACCAAAAAGTGTTGTGTGCCAAGTTTCGTGCGAAACAAACCAAGTATTGAGCTACTTTATGCGCAAAAGTGTCAAAAATGCTTAAAAACCCTTAAAATCGCAACTTAACACGTAAATTCTAGCATTTGACTATGATTTTCAATTCTAACCACTTAAACACAATAATATATACCAAATAGTGTTGTGTGCCAAGTTTCGTGTAAAATGAACCATGTTTGAGCTACTTTATGCGCAACAGTGCCACAAACGTTTAAAAACCCTTGAAATCGTAACCTAAAACGTAATTTCTAGCATATGACTATAATTTTAAATTCTAACCACTTCAACACAATGATATATACCAAAAAGTGTTGTGTGCCAAGTTTCGTGCAAAACAAACCAAGTTTGAGGTACTTTATGCGCAAAAGTGCCAAAAACGCTTAGAAAAACCTTAAATTTGCAACTTAACATGTAATTTCTAGCATATGACTATAATTTTCAATTTTCTCCACTTCAACACAATAATATATACCATTCAGTTTTGTGTGCCAAGTTTCGTGCAAAACAAACCAAGTTTGAGCTAGTTTATGCGCAAAAGTGCAAAAAACGCTTAAAAACGCGTAAAATCTTCACTTAACACGTAATTTCTTGTATATGACTATGATTTTATATTCTAACTACTTCAACACAATAATATATACCAAATAGTGTTGTGTGCCAAGTTGCATGCAAAACAAACCAAGTTTAGCTGGCTTATGCGCAAAAGTGCCAAAAAAAGCTTAAAAACACATAAAATCGCAACTTAACACGTAATTTCTTGCATATGATTATGATTTTCAATTCTAACCACTTCAACACAATGATATATATGAAAAAGTTTTGTGTGCCAAGTTTCGTGCAAAACAAACCAAGTTTGAGCTACTTTATGCGCAAAAGGGCCAAAAACGCTTAAAAACCCATAAAATCACAACTTAACACGTCATTTCTAGCATATGACTATGATTTTCTATTCTAACCACTTCAACACAATAATATATACCAAAAAGTGTTGTGTGTAATGTGTCGTGCAAAACAAACAAAGTTTCAGCTAGTTTATGCGAAATAGTGCAAAAAACACTCAAAAACCCATAAAATCGCAACTTACCACGTAATTTCTAGCATATGACTATGATTCTCAATTCAAACCACTTCACGACAATAATACATACCAAATAGTGTTCTGTGCCAAGTTTCGTGCAAAACAAACCAAGCTTGAGCTACTTTATACGCAAAAGGGCCAAAAACGCTTAAAAACCCTTAAAATCAAAACTTAACACGTAATTTCTAGCATATGACTATGAGTTTTAATTCTAAGCACTTTAAGACAATAATCAAACCAAGCTTGAGCTACTTTATGCGCAAAAGTGCGAAAAACGCTTAAAAACCCTTGAAATCGCAATCTAACACGTAATTTCTAGCATATGACTCTAATTTTCAATTCTAACCACTTCAACACAATGACATATACCAAAAAGTGTTGTGTGCCAAGTTTCGTGCAAAACATACCAAGTTTGAGCTACTTTATGCGCAAAAGTGCCAAAAAAGCATAAAATCCCTTAAAATCGCAACTTAACACGTAATTTCTAGTATATGACTATGATTTTCAATTCTAACCACTTCAACAAAATAATATATACCAAATAGTGTTGTGTGCCAAGTTTCGTGCAAAACAAACCAAGTTTGAGCTACTTTATGCGCAAAAGGGCCAAAAACGCTTAAAAACCCATAAAATCAATACTTAACACGTAATTTCTAGCATATGACTATGATTTTCAATTCTAACCACTTCAACACAATAATATATACCAAAAAGTGTTGTATGCAATGTTTCATGCTAAACAAACAAAGTTTAAGCTAGTTTATGCGCAAAAGTGCAAAAAACACTCAAAAACCCATAAAATCGTAATTTAAGACGTAATTTCTAGCATATGACTATGATTCTCAATTCTAACCACTTCACGACAATAATACATACCAAATAGTGTTCTGTGCCAAGTTTCGTGCAAAACAAACCAAGTTTGAGCTATTTTATACACAAAAGTGCCAAAAACGCTAAAAAACCCTTGAAATCGAAACCTAACACGTAATTTCTAGCATATGACTATGATTATAAATTCTAACCACTTCAACACAATGATATATACAAAAAAGTGTTGTGTGCGAAGTTGCGTACCAAACAAACCAAGTTTGAGCTACTTTATGCGCAAAAATGCAAAAAATACTTAAAACCGCTTAAAATCGCAACTTAACACGTAATTTCTAGCATATGACTATGATTTTCAATCCTAACCACTTTAACAAAATAATATATATACCAAATAGTGTTGTGTGCCAAGTTTCGTGCAAAACAAACCAAGTTTCAGGTACTTTATGCGCAAAAGTGCCAAAAACGCTAAAAAACCCTTGAAATCGCAACCTAACACGTAATTTCTAGCACATGACTATGATTTTCAAGTCCAACCACTTCAACACAATAATGTATACCAAATTGTGTTGTGTGACAAGTTTCATGCAAAACAAACCAAGCTTGAGCTACTTTATGCGCAAAAGGGTCAAAAACGCATAAAAACAATTAAAATTGGAACTTAACACGTAATATCTAGCATATGTCTATGATTTTAAATTCTAACCACTTCAACACAATAATTTATACCAAAAAGTGTTGTGTGCCAAGTTTCGTTCAAAACAAACCAAGTTTGAGATACTTTATGCGCAAGAGTGCCGAAAACGCTTAAAAACTCTTAAAATCGCAACTTAACACGTAATTTCTAGCATATGACTATGATTTTCAATTCTAACCACTTCAACACAATCATATACACCAAATAGTAATGTGTGCGATGTTTCGTGCAAAACAATCCAAGTTTGAGCTACTTTATGCGCAAAAGGGCCAAATAAGCTTAAAAACCCTTAATATCGCAACATAACACGTAATTTCTAGCATATGACTATGATTTTTAATTCTAACCACTTCAACACAATAATATATACCAAAAAGTGTTGTGTGCCAAGTTTCGTGCAAAACAAACCAAGTATTGAGCTACTTTATGCGCAAAAGTGCCAAAAATGGTAAAAAACACTTAAAATCGCAACTTAACACGTAATTTCTAGCATATGACTATGATTTTCAATTTTAACCACTTCAACATAATAATATATACCAAAAAGTGTTGTGTGCCAAGTTTCGTGCGAAACAAACCAAGTATTGAGCTACTTTATGCGCAAAAGTGTCAAAAATGCTTAAAAACCCTTAAAATCGCAACTTAACACGTAAATTCTAGCATTTGACTATGATTTTCAATTCTAACCACTTAAACACAATAATATATACCAAATAGTGTTGTGTGCCAAGTTTCGTGTAAAATGAACCATGTTTGAGCTACTTTATGCGCAACAGTGCCACAAACGTTTAAAAACCCTTGAAATCGTAACCTAAAACGTAATTTCTAGCATATGACTATAATTTTAAATTCTAACCACTTCAACACAATGATATATACCAAAAAGTGTTGTGTGCCAAGTTTCGTGCAAAACAAACCAAGTTTGAGGTACTTTATGCGCAAAAGTGCCAAAAACGCTTAGAAAAACCTTAAATTTGCAACTTAACATGTAATTTCTAGCATATGACTATAATTTTCAATTTTCTCCACTTCAACACAATAATATATACCATACAGTTTTGTGTGCCAAGTTTCGTGCAAAACAAACCAAGTTTGAGCTAGTTTATGCGCAAAAGTGCAAAAAACGCTTAAAAACGCATAAAATCTTCACTTAACATGTAATTTCTTGTATATGACTATGATTTTATATTCTAACTACTTCAACACAATAATATATACCAAATAGTGTTGTGTGCCAAGTTGCATGCAAAACAAACCAAGTTTAGCTGGCTTATGCGCAAAAGTGCCAAAAAAAGCTTAAAAACACATAAAATCGCAACTTAACACGTAATTTCTTGCATATGATTATGATTTTCAATTCTAACCACTTCAACACAATGATATATATGAAAAAGTTTTGTGTGCCAAGTTTCGTGCAAAACAAACCAAGTTTGAGCTACTTTATGCGCAAAAGGGCCAAAAACGCTTAAAAACCCATAAAATCACAACTTAACACGTCATTTCTAGCATATGACTATGATTTTCTATTCTAACCACTTCAACACAATAATATATACCAAAAAGTGTTGTGTGTAATGTGTCGTGCAAAACAAACAAAGTTTCAGCTAGTTTATGCGAAATAGTGCAAAAAACACTCAAAAACCCATAAAATCGCAACTTACCACGTAATTTCTAGCATATGACTATGATTCTCAATTCAAACCACTTCACGACAATAATACATACCAAATAGTGTTCTGTGCCAAGTTTCGTGCAAAACAAACCAAGCTTGAGCTACTTTATACGCAAAAGGGCCAAAAACGCTTAAAAACCCTTAAAATCAAAACTTAACACGTAATTTCTAGCATATGACTATGAGTTTTAATTCTAAGCACTTTAAGACAATAATCAAACCAAGCTTGAGCTACTTTATGCGCAAAAGTGCGAAAAACGCTTAAAAACCCTTGAAATCGCAATCTAACACGTAATTTCTAGCATATGACTCTAATTTTCAATTCTAACCACTTCAACACAATGACATATACCAAAATGTGTTGTGTGCCAAGTTTCGTGCAAAACATACCAAGTTTGAGCTACTTTATGCGCAAAAGTGCCAAAAAAGCTTAAAATCCATTAAAATCGCAACTTAACACGTAATTTCTAGTATATGACTATGATTTTCAATTCTAACCACTTCAACAAAATAATATATACCAAATAGTGTTGTGTGCCAAGTTTCGTGCAAAACAAACCAAGTTTGAGCTACTTTATGCGCAAAAGGGCCAAAAACGCTTAAAAACCCATAAAATCAATACTTAACACGTAATTTCTAGCATATGACTATGATTTTCAATTCTAACCACTTCAACACAATAATATATACCAAAAAGTGTTGTGTGCCAAGTTTCGTGCGAAACAAACCAAGTATTGAGCTACTTTATGCGCAAAAGTGTCAAAAATGCTTAAAAACCCTTAAAATCGCAACTTAACACGTAAATTCTAGCATTTGACTATGATTTTCAATTCTAACCACTTAAACACAATAATATATACCAAATAGTGTTGTGTGCCAAGTTTCGTGTAAAATGAACCATGTTTGAGCTACTTTATGCGCAACAGTGCCACAAACGTTTAAAAACCCTTGAAATCGTAACCTAAAACGTAATTTCTAGCATATGACTATAATTTTAAATTCTAACCACTTCAACACAATGATATATACCAAAAAGTGTTGTGTGCCAAGTTTCGTGCAAAACAAACCAAGTTTGAGGTACTTTATGCGCAAAAGTGCCAAAAACGCTTAAAAAACCTTAAATTTGCAACTTAACATGTAATTTCTAGCATATGACTATAATTTTCAATTTTCTCCACTTCAACACAATAATATATACCATTCAGTTTTGTGTGCCAAGTTTCGTGCAAAACAAACCAAGTTTGAGCTAGTTTATGCGCAAAAGTGCAAAAAACGCTTAAAAACGCATAAAATCTTCACTTAACACGTAATTTCTTGTATATGACTATGATTTTATATTCTAACTACTTCAACACAATAATATATACCAAATAGTGTTGTGTGCCAAGTTGCATGCAAAACAAACCAAGTTTAGCTGGCTTATGCGCAAAAGTGCCAAAAAAAGCTTAAAAACACATAAAATCGCAACTTAACACGTAATTTCTTGCATATGATTATGATTTTAAATTCTAACCACTTCAACACAATGATATATAAGAAAAAGTTTTGTGTGCCATGTTTCGTGCAAAACAAACCAAGTTTGAGCTACTTTATGCGCAAAAGGGCAAAAAACGCTTAAAAACCCATAAAATCACAACTTAACACGTCATTTCTAGCATATGACTATGATTTTCTATTCTAACCACTTCAACACAATAATATATACCAAAAAGTGTTGTGTGTAATGTGTCGTGCAAAACAAACAAAGTTTCAGCTAGTTTATGCGAAATAGTGCAAAAAACACTCAAAAACCCATAAAATCGCAACTTACCACGTAATTTCTAGCATATGACTATGATTCTCAATTCAATCCGCTTCACGACAATAATACATACCAAATAGTGTTTTGTGCCAAGTTTCGTGCAAAACAAACCAAGCTTGAGCTACTTTATACGCAAAAGGGCCAAAAACGCTTAAAAACCCTTAAAATCAAAACTTAACACGTAATTTCTAGCATATGACTATGAGTTTTAATTCTAAGCACTTTAAGACAATAATATATACCAAATAGTGTTCTGTGCCAAGTTTCGTGCAAAAAAAACCAAGCTTGAGCTACTTTATGCGCAAAAGTGCCAAAAACGCTTAAAAACCCTTGAAATCGCAATCTAACACGTAATTTCTAGCATATGACTCTAATTTTCAATTCTAACCACTTCAACACAATGACATATACCAAAAAGTGTTGTGTGCCAAGTTTCGTGCAAAACATACCAAGTTTGAGCTACTTTATGCGCAAAAGTGCCAAAAAAGCTTAAAATCCCTTAAAATCGCAACTTAACACGTAATTTCTAGTATATGACTATGATTTTCAATTCTAACCACTTCAACAGAATAATATATACCAAATAGTGTCGTGTGCCAAGTTTCGTGCCAAACAAACCAAGTTTGAGCTACTTTATGTGCAAAAGTGCCAAAAACGCTTAAAAAACTTTAAATTTGCAACTTAACACGTAATTTCTAGCATATGAATATGATTTTCAATTCTCTCCACTTCAACACAATAATATATACCATAAAGTTTTGTATGCCAAGTTTCGTGCAAAACAAACAAAGTTTGAGCTAGTTTATGCTCAAAAGTGCAAAAAAAGCATAAAAACGCATAAAATCTCCACTTAACACGTAATTTCTAGTATATGACTATGATTTTCAATTCTAACTACTTCAACACAATAATATATACCAAATAGTGTTGTGTGCCAAGTTGCATGCAAAACAAACCAAGTTTTTGCTGGCTTATGCGCAAAAGTGCCAAAAAAAGCTTAAAAACACATAAAATCGCAACTTAACACGTAATTTCTAGCATATTATTATGATTTTTAATTCTAACCACTTCAACACAATGATATATACGAAAAAGTTTTGTGTGCCAAGTTTCGTGCAAAACAAACCAAGTTTGAGCTACTTTATGCGCAAAAGGACCAAAAACGCATAAAAACCCATAAAATCACAACTTAACACGTCATTTCTAGCATATGACTATGATTTTCAATTCTAACCACTTCAACACAATAATATATACCAAAAAGTGTTGTGTGCAAAGTTTCGTGCAAAACAAACAAAGTTTCAGCTAGTTTATGTGCAAAAGTCCAAAAAACACTCAAAATCCCATAAAATCGCAACTTACCACGTAATTTCTAGCATATGACTATGATTCTCAATTCCAACCACTTCACGAAAATAATACATACCAAAAAGTGTTGTGTGCAAAGTTTCGTGCAAAACAAACCAAGTTTGAGCTGCTTTATGCGCAAAAGTACCAAAAACGCTTCAAAACCCTTAAAATCACAACTTAACACGTAATTTCTAGCATATGACTATGAGTTTTAATTCTAAGCACTTCAAGACAATCATATATACCAAATAGTGTTGTGTGCCAAGTTTCGTGCAAAACAAACCATGTTTGAGCTACTTTATGCGCAAAAGTGCCAAAAACGGTTAAAAACCCTTGAAATCGAAACCTAACACGTAATTTCTAGCATATGACTATGATTTTCAATTCTAACCACTTCAACAAAATGATATATACCAAAAAGTGTTGTGTGCCAAGTTTCGTGCAAAACATACCAAGTTTGAGCTACTTTATGCACAAAAGTGCCAATAATTCCTAAAAACCCTTAAAATCGCAACTTAACACGTAATTTCTAGTATATGACTATGATTTTCAATTATAACAACTTCAACACAATAATATATACCAAATAGTGTTGTGTCCCAAGTTTCGTGCCAAACAAACCAAGCTTGAGCTACTTTATGCGCAAATGTCCCAAAACGCTTAAAAAACCTTAAATTTTCAACTTAACACGTAATTTCTAGCATATGACTATGATTTTCGATTCTCTCCACTTCAACACAATAATATATACCATAAAGTTTTGTGTGCCAAGTTTCGTGCAAAACAGACCAAGTTTGAGCTAGTTTATGCGCAAAAGTGCAAAAAACGCTAAAAAACGCATAAAATGTCTACTTTACACGTAATTTCTAGTATATGACTATGATTTTTAATTCTAACTACTTCAACACAATAATATATACCAAATAGTGTTGTGTACCAAGTTGCATGCAAAACAAACCAAGTTTTAGCTGGCTTATGCGCAAAAGTGCCAAAATAAGCTTAACACGTAATTTCTAGCATATGATTATGATTTTCAATTCTAACCACTTCAACACAATGATATATACGAAAAAGTTTTGTGTGCCAAGTTTCGTCCAAAACAAACCAAGATTGAGCTACTTTATGCGTAAAAGAGCCAAAAACGCTTAAAAACCCATAAAATCACAACTTAACACGTAATTTCGAGCAGATGACTATGATTTTCAATTCTAACCACTTCAACACAATAATATATACCGAAAATTGTTGTGTGCAAAGTTTCGTGCGAAACAAACAAAGTTTCAGCTAATTTATGCGCAAAAGTGCAAAAAACACTCAAAAACCCACAAAATCCCAACTTTCAACGTAATTTCTAGCATATGACTATGATTCTCAATTCTAACCACTTCACGACAATAATACATACCAAATAGTGTTCTGTGCGAAGTTTCGTGCAAAACAAAACAAGTTTGAGCTACTTTATGCGCAAAAGTGCGAAAAACGCTTAAAAACCCTTAAAATCACAACTTAACACGTAATTTCTAACATATGACTATGAGTTTTAATTCTAAGCACTTCAAGAGAATAATATATACCAAATAGTGTTGTGTGCCATGTTTCGTGTAATACAAACAATGTTTGAGCTACTTTATGCACAAAAGTGCCAAATACGCTTAAAAACCCTTGAAATTGCAACCTAACACGTTATTTCTAGCATATGACTATGATTTTCAATTCTAACCACTTCAACACAATGACATATACCAAAAAGTATTGTGTGCCAAGTTTCGTGCAAAACATACCAAGTTTGAGATACTTTATGCGCAAAAGTCCAAAAAAGCTTAAAAACCCTTAAAATCGCAACTTAACACGTAATTTGTAGTATATGACTATGATTTTGAATTCTAACCGCGTCAACACAATAATATATACTAAATAGTGTTGTGTGCCAAGTTTCGTGCCAAACAAACTAAGTTTGAGCTACTTTATGCGCAAAAGTGCCAAAAACGCTTAAAAAACCTTAAATTTGCAACTTAACACGTAATTTCTAGCATATGACTATGATTTTAAATTCCTTCCACTTCAACACAATAATATATACCATAAAGTTTTGCGTGCCAAGATTCGTGCAAAACAGACCAAGTTTGAGCTAGTTTATGCGCAAAAGTGCCAAAAACGCTTAAACGCATAAAATCTCCACTTAACACGTAATTTCTAGTGTGTTGGCCTCTTAAGGTTTTGATGATGACTTCACTTTTAAATAAACAAACATATTTTTAGAGATTGTTTTGTAGGTATATATCCGGTTTAATTTGAATCGATGATGAAGCCTATGACTTGATTCGTGGAAGTTGTACATGTCTCAAATATCCAAGAAGTTGGGCAATTGCTTTAGAAGTCAGTTTACTGTTCCTAGAGTTGAAGTCCTGACGAAATTTGTAGATGGAGACAGTGCGCTGTTCCCCACAATACAGGTCCGAAGAAGACATTGACTGGAAGTTACGAAAATTATGTTTTCTGTTTTTAGTTAATGTAAAAGGTTAAAATTTAATTAGTTGCTTAATTAAATTTATTTATTAATTGGCAAAATGTTTTTAATACTCCTAAAAACATGGAGAAGACTAATTCCTTGTTTATCTCCTATAAACTCGGACATCCAAGAGACTTGTTCTCTACTTTGAATTAGTCTCCTACATTTTGTAATATTAACCGTACAGCAGTTATGTTCCACTCCTACTTTCAACTAACTTCCCACTTTCTTTGGGAGCAAGTAAGTTTATGGAAGTCGTGGGATAAGTGCATCTTATGGAGAACGTGGGCTGAGTGCACTGACGGCTGTTCCCTTTATAAAAGAGGGAAGCTACAGTTAAGCGGATATGAATAGAGAGTGTCCATTTAAGGGAGATCATTCAAAGAAAAATATTTTCTGTTTTTGAATGCCAATTAATTCATTATATTTTTCTTGAGCAACTACTTAATTTTAATCTTCATGAGAATTGACCTTGTAAAGGGTAATTGAGTGTTTTGTTGTAATTAGACTTATGGGAAGTCTAAGGGAATAGAGAATAGAATCGAGAGAAGAGAAAGAGAAGGAGAGAAAGAGAAGAGAAGAGAAGTAGGCCTAAGTAGAGAAGCTTTGAGTGAAGCATTTAGAGAATTGAGAAGCTTCAAGTGAAGCAAACATTGTTTTGTGTAATTGTAATTGATTGCCTTAACATAGTGAGAATTTTGAAATCCCGGGGGTCGTGGTTTTTCCTTCTTATTAGGCCAAGAAGGTTTCCACGTAAAATCTTTGTCTCCTTTATTAATTTTCTTTTCGTTTTTGAGTTTAAGTTTTGTTCTTTACTTGATACAATTCCGCAAAAATTAGAGGCAAAAATCTTAAACCTACTACACAACAATTCACCCCCCCTCTTGTTGCATTCGATCATCCATTAGCATTCCTACAATTGGTATCAGAGCCCTGTTCCTCATTTAATCAGGAAACCTTGAGAGCACTATCCTGTTCCCTGGAAAGATGTTGAAGATGAACGAGCGTATGGAAGAGGGGTACTCCACACAAAGGCCACCCATGTTCGATGGGAAATTCTATACTTACTGGAAAAATAGAATGGAAATCTTCATAAAAGCCGAAAACTATCAAGTTTGGAGAGTCATTGAAATTGGAGACTTTGAGGTGACGACCATCAACTCCAACAATGAAGCTGTTCCAAAACCAATCACTGAATATGAAAAAGAAGATTTTCAAAAGATGGAGATGAACGCTCTTGCTATCAAATTGCTTCACTGTGGTCTTGGACCCAATGAACACAATCGTATTATGGGTTGCAAAACTGCCAAGCAGATTTGGGACCTGCTAGAAGTTACCCATGAAGGTACTAGTGAAGTAAAGAGATCCAAGATTGACTTGTTAATGTCCAAATATGAAACATTCGTCATGGAACCGAGGGAAAACATTCAAGAGATGTTCACTAGGTTCACAAATATTACGAATGAATTAGTCTCTCTTGGTAGAATCATTCCCATTGATGAACAAGTTAGGAAAGTACTTAGGAGTCTTCCTCAAGACGAACGCTGGAGAGCAAAGGTCACTGCCATCCAGGAGTCCAAAGATTTCACCAAGTTTAATTTGGAAGAGCTGGCTGGTTCTCTAATGACCCATGAATTGCATTTGGGAACCGCTGACAGTTCCCGAAACAAAGGATTGGCTCTGGCAGCAGATGATAGTGAAGAATCAGAAGATGGTGAAGAGGAAGCAGCTTTGTTGGCACGTAAATTCAAAAAATTCTTCAGGAACAGAAGATATGGAAATCAAAGAAATAATAAAGAAAAGGGAACTACTAACTTGAAGACAAATTTTGAATGCCACAAATGCGGGAGCACTGAACACTTCATTAAGGATTGCCCTCAATGGAAAAATGAGAAGGGCAAGGGAAAAGCAAGAGAAGTTGGAAGACAATATAAGAAGGGAAACTTCAAAACTGATTTTAGAAAAGCAATGATTGCAGCTTGGGGAGATACGGAGAGCGAGGCTGAGACAGAAGCTCCAGTGGAAGAAGAAATAACAAACTTGTGTCTTATGGCATCTCATGAAGAGTCTAAAGAAAAAGAGGTAATGTCTTCTAGTCCATCTCTTAAACAACTGTCTAAACTCAGTAAGAATAAATTAATTAAGTTGCTCTTGGAGACACAAGAGAAATTAGAAAAACAGAATACTAAGTGTCTCCAAATCGAGAAAGACCTCAACTCAAACAAGGATCATGTATCCTATCTAAATTCATTTAGAATAGATGTACAAAGCAGATTTTTTAATTTGCTAGATCAGAACGTTGTTTTGAAAGAGACAATTGAGAAATTGAAACAAGAATTTATTTTCCTTAGTATCGAAATGAATCAAAACAGATTGTTAGGATTAAGTAAAGATGCAAACAATATATCTACTCACATGGTTAACACTGAATTTCAAAAGTTGAAATCAAAATTAGAATCCTACGAAATTGAAAATGAAAATTTGAAAAATAAAATAAACTTAAGAGGAAAAGGGAAATTCAATGAAATTCCCAAATGGATTCTAAATGCTAAAATCAAAAGTAAAGAAGGACTAGGCTATATGAAGAATGATAAAAAGAAAAAGGTCTATGTAGATCTCCCTCGTAGCAAAATATGTTCCTTCTGTGGTAAAAGTGGACACCTGAAACATCAATGTATAAAGAAGGAACAGCATATCAAAGCAAATAAAAATTATGTCGAACGAAAATGGATTAAGAAATGTGATTCAAGTATTGTCGACAAGGAACCCAAGGATGAATGGGTTCCTGTACCTAACCATTAGTTTGCTTTGCAGGTTCAAGTGAGGGGAAACAACTCATGGTATCTCGACAGTGGGTGTTCCAAGCATATGACGGGTGACAAATCTAAATTTCTCTCACTTGAAGCCTATGATGGGGGAACAGTAACCTTCGGTGAGAACATGAAGGGTGAGATAATTGCCAAAGGAAAGGTTGGAAGGTCTAGTTCCCATGCCATCGATAACGTATTTTTAGTCGAGAATTTAAAACACAATTTGTTAAGTATTTCTCAATTTTGCGACAAAGGTAACTCTGTTAAGTTTACTTCTGAACGATGCATAATTTCTAGGAACAGTACAGGAGACCCTGTGCTGGAGGGAATCAGAAAAGGGAACACCTATGTGGTGGATCTGGACACTGTTCCCAGAAACAGTCTAACGTGTTTAAGTGTTATTGAAGAAGACCCACTTCTTTGGCACAAACGTCTAGGTCATGCTAGTTATTCATTGATTAACACATTAATATCAAAAGACCTAGTAAGAGGATTACCTGCAATAAAATTCCTTAAAAATGAAGTTTGTGATCCTTGTGCTAAAGGAAAACAAGTGCGGTCATCCTTTAAATCAAAGAACGTTGTGACTACCACTAGACCATTAGAATTAATTCATATGGATTTATGTGGACCTATGAGAACACAAAGTCGTAGTGGCATAAGATATGTGTTTGTCATAGTTGATGATTTTAGTAGATTTACTTGGACCTTATTTTTGGTAAGCAAAGATGAAGCTTTTGATGAGTTTGTTTCTTTTGCTAATAAAATACAAAAATCTACCAATAATCAAATCGTTCACATAAGGTCTGATCATGGGAAAGAATTTGAAAATTCAAACTTCATGAATTATTGCAATGAACATGGCATAAATCACAATTTTTCCGCACCTAGAACACCACAACAAAATGGAGTGGTAGAAAGGAAAAATAGGACCTTAGAAGAAATGGCTAGGACCATGTTGATTGCTAGTGGTCTACCTAGGAATTTTTGGGCCGAGGCCGTCAATACTGCATGCTATATTTTGAATCGTGTACTAATAAGGCCAATCACTTCTAAGACACCCTATGAATTAATCAAAGGTGTTAAACAAAATATTTCCTATTTTCGTGTGTTTGGATGCAAATGTTTTGTTCATGTGAATGGTAAACGAAATATAGGTAAGTTTGATGAAAGAAGTGATGAAGCAGTATTCCTCGGTTATTCATCACATAGCAAAGCTTACAGAGTTTATAATAAGAGAACAATGTGTGTGGAGGAATCTGTTCACATAATTTTTGATGAAACTAACTTTTCAACAAGTGAACAGGAAACAAGTAATATTAAAATAGGTCTTGCAAACTTGGAAGATGATGATGAAGGAATTAAAGTGCAAGATCATGGAACAGCAAGTGAACAGTCTACACAAGAAGAGGCAGAAGAAACTGACCAAATCCAGGAACTGCCAGAACAACAGGACCAGCAGACTGTTCCCAATCCAGCTGTTCCCGCAGCTGACCAAGATGATCCAGTAGCTGAACAAAATGCAAATCCAGATGCTGAAACAGAACATGCTACTGTTCCCTCCAGAGAATTTGTGCCTAAACCTTAGAAATACCAAAGTTATCATCCTCTTGATCTGATTATAAGTGATATGAATAAAGGAACACAAACCAGATCCCAACTGAGAAACTTTTGTGCACACTTTGCGTTCCTATCATCACTTGAACCCAAAAATCACGAAGAAGCTCTAAAGGATTCCGAATGGATAGTAGCCATGCAAGATGAATTAAATGAATTTGAAAGAAATAAAGTGTGGCACTTAGAACCCAAACCAAAAGGCAAGAAAGTAATTGGTTTGAAATGGGTATTTCGGAATAAGCAAGATGAGCATGGAATAATTGTAAGAAACAAAGCAAGACTCGTGGTCAAAGGGTACAATCAACAAGAAGGTATTGATTATACTGAGACATTTGCTCCGGTAGCAAGGTTAGAGGCTATTAGAATTTTAATTTCTTTTGCTGCATTCATGAATTTTAAATTATATCAAATGGATGTGAAATGTGCTTTTTTAAATGGCTTTCTTGATGAAGAAGTTTTTGTTGAACAACCCCCAGGTTTTGAAAATACCTCTTGTCCTGATCATGTTTACAAGCTTGATAAAGCCCTATATGGCTTGAAGCAAGCTTCTAGGCAATGGTATGAAAGACTTTCAAAGTTTTTGATTCAAAATAACTTTGTAAGAGGAAAAATCGACAAAACCTTGTTCTTTAAGAATAAAGGTTCTAATATTTTGGTTGTTCAAATTTATGTTGATGATATTATTTTTGGTGCCACTAATGATTTATTATGTAAAGAATTTGCTAACCTAATGGGCACAGAATTTGAAATGAGCATGATGGGAGAACTAAATTTCTTCCTTGGGTTACAAATTAAACAAACCGAAAATGGTATCTTCATTCATCAACAAAAATATATAAAAGAACTTCTAAAGAAATATGGTCTAACAAATGCTAAAAGCAACCATACACCCATGGCTACAAATGTTAGATTAGATGAAGACCTAAAAGGAACTAACGTAGATCAAACAATGTATCGAGGCATGATAGGTTCTTTATTATATCTAACTGCAAGTAGACCTGATATTTCCTTTAGTGTTGGTTTATGTGCTAGATTTCAATCAAATCCTAAAGAATAACATCTCACGGCAGTCAAACGAATTTTAAGATATTTGAAGGGAACAGACGACTTGTCCTTATTTTATCCTAAAAGTGATGTTTATGATTTAAAAGGTTTTAGTGATGCAGATTATGCAGGTGATCTTGTAAATAGAAAAAGTACATCAGGTATGGTACAATTTCTTGGCTCATGTTTAGTTTCATGGAGTTCCAAGAAGCAAAATACTGTTGCATTATCCACTGTCGAAGCTGAATACGTAGCAGCAGCAGCTTGCTGTTCCCAAATGCTTTGGATAAAACAGCAACTAATAGATTTTGGTATTAAATTTGAATGCATTCCTATTTATTGTGATAATACCAGTGCCATATGTATATCCAAAGATCCAGTGCATCATTCTCGTGCTAAACATATACATATTAGACATCATTTTCTTAAGGATAACGTAGAACACAAAAATATTATATTAAGGCATGTTAACACAAATGAACAAGTTGCAGATATTCTGACCAAACCACTTCCTAGGGAACAATATGAAAAGATGAGATTGGAACTTGGTATGATCAAGCTCCACTAAAGTTAGTTGCATATATTTCCCATTGAAGCATCATGAGAATGAAAAGGTCAGGAATCAATCTCAATATCTTGATTGAAAATCAATTATTGCATGGATCAGGTAAACACGTAATAAAGTTTGTACTATGAATGTTTTCTTATTTGCATGTTGTTAATTTGATCAGACCAATGCAATATGTTCATTATTTTCCTTATAATTTTTTTTATTCATCATTTTCCTATCCTTTTTTCTTCTTATTTTATTTTAATACTCGTATTTCATAATTTATTCATATGTCAATTTTTATTTTTTTTCTTTTCGACCAACTTAAACTAAAATTTTTGGGAGAACGGTTTTCTTCACTCAAGCAATGCAAAGGGCAATAAAGTGATGGGACTTGGAGGAGTAACCGTCACTTCAATCATTTAAAAACCCCTCCTTTACGTCGTTACACTCTACCTTCCCAAACCTTCTCTCAATTTCTCACTCAAGAAACCGTCCTTCTTCCTTCTCTCAAAACCTTCAAAAATTCAAAAAATGAAAACCCCCAAATCATCTAAATCAGGCAAGAAAACTACCAAATCCTGTATACCCGACCAACCAAAACCACTAAGAGTAGTTCTTCCACCACCATTACTGCAGGATGCACCACCCACACCAACTGAAACCACACAAGAATCACCAAAACACTCCACTGAACCCACAAGTACCAAAAGAAAGATTTCAACAGGTGGTTCATCTTCCAGAGTAGTTAAGCGCTCAAAGCATGTTGATCCAAACAGTGCTGAAGAGGTTTCAAAGGAGATGACAGTAGGATTCGGGTTGGATAAATATTGGTATGATTCTACTAACTTTCCAAGATTGCATGACATTTTGAGTTTTCAAGAATGGGAATCATTAATGTCAAATTTCAGTTGCAATTCAATTTTTCCAAACCTAATGAGAGAATTTATTTTAAATTTCTCAAATGATGGTGGAATGTGTTCTAGTGTTGTTAAAACTGTTAAAATTGAATTTAACAGTGCTTTATTAGGGGAATGGTTTAATGTTCCCAATGTTGGTTTTGATACATATTATATTGGGTCGAAGATTTCATTTTCTGGTATCAATGAACGAACAATTCTAAAATTTTTAGGAGTTGATCAAAAAGGGAAAATTAGTCACAATGTTCTTTCTCCTATGCATAAGTTGTTGTACAATGTTGCTCGCAGATTCATTTTACCACGAAACTCAAAACGTAGTCAAGTGAGTTTGCGTGACGCCACTTTAATTTACTGCATGGAAAAACACATTAAAATAAATTTTCCTTCATTGATGATCTCTCATTTATCAGACTGCATTGAAAAGAAAAGTTTCATTGTTTATGGAGGGTTGCTAACCTGGATATTTAGAAAATTTGAGGTTCCATTGGAAGGGTTGGAGTTCCCAATGGGTCCCAACATGAAAATTGGTGCTAAATGTTTACAAAATTTGCGTTTGAAATTGAATGATGAGGGAGTTTTGATGCATGATAACTCCCAATTCTTTTTGATTGATGACAAAAGGGGGAAGATTATGCACAAACTTAAGAGGAGAAGTGAATACACAGTTACATATCTTGGTTGATTTATATTGATTCTTATTGATTGATAATGTGTATGCTATGTTTAGTGATTTTTAGTGATCATCTGTTGTGTTGCTAAGTTTTTGAGGATATTTATTTTTCTTGTGCATTTGTTCTCAAAATGTTTCTGATTGAAATTATTTAACAATGTGTGTTAGTTTAATTATGTTAGTTATTATGTCAGTTTATTTTAGTTTAACTTAGTTTATTTTATTTAAGTTTTAGGTTAATTAATTTTGAAAGTTTTGAAAAATATTTGATATTATGGAGTAAACTGTTTTATTGTGAATGCTTGGTAAGTTATATTGTAACGAGTTGATTTGCTAAGTTATTTAGAGTTGCTTTAATCTCTAGTATGCACTAAGAAATTTGTTTTACTCTATTTTACATAAGTTTGTTTATAAAGTTTGCCATCATCAAAAAGGGCGAATTTGTTGGCCTCTTAAGGTTTTGATGATGACTTCACTTTTAAATAAACAAACATATTTTTAGAGATTGTTTTGTAGGTATATATCCGGTTTAATTTGAATCGTTGATGAAGCCTATGACTTGATTCGTGGAAGTTGTACATGTCTCAAATATCCAAGAAGTTGGGCAATTGCTTTAGAAGTCAGTTTACTGTTCCTAGAGTTGAAGTCCTAACAAAAGTTGTAGATGGAGACAGTGCGCTGTTCCCCACAATACAGGTCTGAAGAAGACATTGACTGGAAGTTACGCAAATTATGTTTTCTGTTTTTAGTTAATGTAAAAGGTTAAAATTTAATTAGTTGCTTAATTAAATTTATTTATTAATTGGCAAAATGTTTTTAATACTCCTAAAAACATGGAGAAGACTAATTCCTTGTTTATCTCCTATAAACTCGGACATCCAAGAGACTTGTTCTCTACTTTGAATTAGTCTCCTACATTTTAGGATCTTCCTTTAACCCATGTAATATTAACCGTACAGCAGTTATGTTCCACTCCTACTTTCAACTAACTTCCCACTTTCTTTGGGAGCAAGTAAGTTTATGGAAGTCGTGGGATAAGTGCATCTCATGGAGAACGTGGGCTGAGTGCACTGACGGCTGTTCCCTTTATAAAAGAGGGAAGCTACGGTTAAGCGGATATGAATAGAGAGTGTCCATTTAAGGGAGATCATTCAAAGAAAAATATTTTCTGTTTTTGAATGCCAATTAATTCATTATATTTTTCTTGAGCAACTACTTAATTTTAATCTTCATGAGAATTGGCCTTGTAAAGGGTAATTGAGTGTTTTGTTGTAATTAGACTTATGGGAAGTCTAAGGGAATAGAGAATAGAATCGAGAGAAGAGAAAGAGAAGGAGAGAAAGAGAAGAGAAGAGAAGTAGGCCTAAGTAGAGAAGCATTGAGTGAAGCATTTAGAGAATTGAGAAGCTTCAAGTGAAGCAAACATTGTTTTGTGTAATTGTAATTGATTGCCTTAACATAGTGAGAATTTTGAAATCCCGGGGGGTCATGGTTTTTCCTTCTTATTAGGCCAAGAAGGTTTCCACGTAAAGTCTCCTTTATTATTTTTCTTTTCGTTTTTGAGTTTATGTTTTTTTCTTTACTTGATACAATTCTGCAAAAATTAGAGGCAAAAATCTTAAACCTACTACACAACAATTCACCCCCCCTCTTGTTGCATTCGATCATCCATTAGCATTCCTACATAGTGTATAACTATGATTTTAAATTCTAACTACTTCACCACAATAATATATACGAAATAGTGTTGTGTGCCAAGTTGCATGCAAAACAAACAAAGTTTTAGCTGGCTTATGCGCAAAAGTGCCAAAAAAGCTTAAAAACACATTAAATCGCAACTTAACACGTAATTTATAGCATAAGACTATGATTTTCAATTCTAACCACTTCAACACAATGATAAATACGAAAAAGTTTTGTGTACCAAGTTTCGTGCAAAACAAACCAAGTTTGAACTACTTTATGCGCAAAAGGGCCAAAAACGCTTAAAAACTTATAAAATCACGATTTAACACGTCATTTCTAGCATATGACTATGATTTTCAATTCTAACCACTTCAACACAATAATATATACCAAAAAGTGTTGTGTGAAAAATTTCGTGCTAAACAAACAAAGTTTCAGCTAGTTTATGCGCAAAAGTGCAAAAAACACTCAAAAACCCATCAAATCGCAACTTACAACGTAATTTCTAGCATATGACTATAATTCTCAATTCTAACCACTTCACGACAATAATACATACCAAATAGTGTTCTGTGCCAAGTTTCGTGCAAAACAAACCAAGTTTGAGCTACTTTATGCGCAAAAGTGCCAAAAACGCTTAAAAATCCTTAAAATCACAACTTAACACGTAATTTCTAACATATGACTATGAGTTTTAATTCTAAGCACTTCAAGACAGTAATATATACCAAATAGTGTTGTGTGCCAAGTTTCGTGCAATACAAACCATGTTTGAGCTACTTTATGCACAAAAGTGCCAAATACGCTTAAAAACCCTTGAAATCGCAACCTAACACGTAATTTCTAGCATATGACTTTGATTTTCAATTCTAACCACTTCAACACAATGATATATACCAAAAAGTGTTGTGTGCCTAGTTTCGTGCAACAGATACCAAGTTTGAGCTACTTTATGCGCAAAAGTGCTAAAAAACCTTAAATTTGCAACTTAACACATAATTTCTAGCATATGACTATGATATTCAATTCTCTCCACTTCAACATAATAATATATACCATAAAGTTTTGTGTGCCAAGTTTCGTGCAAAACAAACCAAGTTTGAGCTAGTTTATGCATAAAAGTGCAAAAAACGTCTAAAAACGCATAAAATCTCCACTTAACACGTAATTACTAATATATGTGTGATTTTAAATTCTAACTACTTCAACACAATAATATATACAAAATAGTGTTGTGTGCCAAGTTGTATGCAAAACAAACAATGTTTTAGCTGGCTTATGCGCAAAAGTGCCAAAAGAAGCTTAAAAACACATAAAATCGCAACTTAACACGTAATTTCTAGCATATGACTATGATTTTCAATTCTAACCACTTCAACACAATGATATGTACGAAAAAGTTTTGTGCGCCAAGTTTCGTGCAAAACAAACCAGGTTTGAGCTACTTTATGCGCAAAAGGGCCAAAAACGATTAAAAACCCATAAAATCACGACTTAACACGTCATTTCTAGCATATGACTATGATTTTCAATTCTAACAACTTCAACACAATAATATATACCAAAAAGTGTTATATGCAAAGTTTCGTGCAAAACAAACAAAGTTTCAGCTAGTTAATGCGCAAAAGTGCAAAAAACACTCAAAATCGCAACTTACCATGTAATTTCTAGCATATGACTATGATTTTCAATTCTAACTACTTCAACACAATAATATATACGAAATAGTGTTGTGTGCCAAGTAACATGCAAAACAAACCAAGTTTTAGCTGGCTTATGCGCAAAATTGCCAAAAAAAGCATAAAACACATAAAATCGCAACTTAACACGTAATTTCTAGCATGACTATGATTTTCAATTCTAACCACTTCAACACAATAATATATACCAAAAAGTGTTGTGTAGAACGTTTCGTGCAAAACAAACAAAGTTTCAGCTAGTTTATGCGCGAAAGTGTAAAAAACACTCAAAAACCCATAAAATCGCAACTTAACACCTAATTTCGAGCATATGAGTATCATTTTCAATTCTAACCACTTAAACAAAATGATATATACCAAAAAGTGTTGCGTGCCAAGTTTCATGGAAAACAAACCAAGTTTGAGCTACTTTATGCGCAAAAGTGCCAAAAACGCTAAAAAACCCAAAAAATTACCAATTAACACATAATTTCTAGCATATGACTAAGATTTTGAATTTTAACCACTTCAACAAAATAATATATACCAAATAGTGTTGTGTGCCAAGTTTCATGCAAAAAAACCAAGTATTGAGCTACATTATGCGCAAAAGTGCCAAAAATGCTTAAAAATCCTTATAATCGCAACTTAACATGTAATTTCTAGCGTATGACTATGATTTTCAATTCTAACCACTTCAACAAAATAATGTATACCTAAAAGTGTTGTGTGCTAAGTTTCGTGCAAAACAAACCAAGTTTGAGCTACTTTATGCGCAAAAGTGCCAAAAAGACTTAAAAACAAATAAAATCTCCACTTAACACGTAATTTCTAGCATATGACTATGATTTTCAATTCTAAGTACTTCAACACAATAATATATACCAAATAGTCTTGTGTGCCATGTTTCATGCAAAACAAACCAAGTTTGAGCTGGTTTATGCGCAAAAGTGCCGAAAACGCTTAAAAACGTATAAAATCGCAACTTAACACGTAATTTCTATCATATGACTATGATTTTCAATTCTAACGACGTCAACACAATGATATATACGAAAAAGTGTTGTGTGCCACGTTTCGTGCAAAAAAACCAAGTTTGAGCTACGTTATGCGCAAAAATGCCAAAAACGCATAAAAACCATAAAATCGCAACTTAACACGTAATTTCGAGCAGATGACTATCATTTTCAATTCTAACCACTTAAACTAAATGATATATACCAAAAAGTGTGGTGTGCCATTTTTTGTGCAAAATAAACCAAGTTTGAGCTACTTTATGCGCAAAAGTGCCAAAAACGCTTAAAAACCCTCAAAATCACAACTTAACACGTAATTTCTAGCATATGACTATGAGTTTTAATTCTAAGCACTTCAAGATAATAATATATACCAAATAGTGTTGTGTGCAAGGTTTGGTGCAAAACAAACCATGTTTGAGCTACATTTTGCGCAAAAGTGCCAAAAACGCTTAAAAACCCTTGAAATCGCAACCTAACACGTAATTTCTAGCATATGACTATGATTTTAAATTCTAACCACTTCAACACAATGATACATACCAAATCGTGTTGTGTGCCAAGTTTCGTGCAAAACATACCAAGTTTGAGCTACTTTATGCGCAAAAGTGCCAAAAAAGCATAAAAACCCTTAAAATCTCCACTTAACACGTAATTTCGAGTATGTGACTATGATTTTCAATTCTAACTACTTCAACACAATAATATATACGAAATAGTGTTGTGTGCCAAGTTGCATGCAAAACAAAAAAAGTTTTAGCTGGCTTATGCGCAAAAGTGCCAAAAAAAGCTTAAAAACCCTTAAAATCGCAACTTAACACGTAATTTCTAGTATATGAATATGATTTTCAATTCTAACCACTTCAACACAATGATATATACGAAAAAGTTTTGTGAGCCAAGTTTCGTGCAAAACAAACCAAGTTTGAGCTACTTTATGCGCAAAAGGGCCAAAAACGCTTAAAAACCCATAAAATCACGACTTAACACGTCATTTCTAGCATATGACTATGATTTTAAATTCTAACCACTTCAACACAATAATATATACCAAAAAGTGTTGTATGCAAAGTTTCGTGCAAAACAAACAAAGTTTCAGCTAGTTTATGCGCAAAAGTGCAAAAAACACTCAAAATCGCAACCTACCACGTAATTTCTAGCATATGACTATGATTTTCAATTCTAACTACTTCAACACAATAATATATACGAAATAGTGTTGTGTGCCAAGTTGCATGCAAAACAAACCAACTTTTAGCTGGCTTATGCGCAAAATTGCGAAAAATAGCTTAAAAACACATAAAATCGCAACTTAACACGTAATTTCTAGCATATGACTATGATTTTCAATTCTAACCACTTCAACACAATGATATATACGAAAAAGTTTTGTGTGCAAAGTTTCGTGCAAAACAAACCAACTTTGAACTACTTTATTCGCAAAAGGGACAAAAACGCTTTAAAACCTATAAAATCACAACTTAACACGTCATTTCTACCAGATGACTATGACTTTCAATTCTAACCACTTCAACACAATAATATATACCAAAAAGTGTTGTGTGGAAAGTGTCGTCCAATACACGTAATTTATGCACAAAAGTGCCAAATATGCTTAAATCGCAACCTAACACGTAATTTCTAGTATATGACTATGATTTTCAATTCTAACCGCTTCAACACAATAATATAAACTAAATAGTTTTGTGTGCCAAGTTTCGTGCCAAACAAACCAAGTTTGAGCTACTTTATGCGCAAAAGTGCCAAAAACGCTTAAAAAACCTTAAATTTGCATCTTAACACGTAATTTCTAGCATATGACTATGATTTTCAATTCTCTCATCTTCAACACAATAATATATACCATAAAGTTTTGTGTGCCAAGTTTCGTGCAAAACAAACCAAGTTTGAGCTAGTTTATACGCAAAAGTGACGCTTAAAAACGCATAAAATCGCTACTTAACACGTAATTTCTAGCATATGACTAGGATTTTCAATTCTAACCACTTCAATACAATGATATATACGAAAAAGTTTTGTGTGCCAAGTTTCGTGCAAAACAAACAAAGTTTGAGCTACTTTATGCGCAAAAGGGCCAAAATCGCTTAAAACCCCATTAAATCACGACTTAACACGTCATTTCTAGAATATGACTATGATTTTCAATTCTAACCACTTCATCACAATAATATATACCAAAAAGTGTTGTGTGCAAAGTTTTGTGCAAAACAAACAAAGTTTCAGCCAGTTTATGCGCAAAAGTGCAAAAAACACTCAAAATCGCAACCTTCCACATAATTTCTAGCATATGACTATGATTCTAAATTCTAACCACTTCACGACAATAATACATACCAAATAGTGTTCTGTGCCAAGTTTCGTGCAAAAAAACCAAGTATGAACTACTATATGCGCAAAAGTGCCAAAAACGCTTAAAAACCCTTAAAAATCACAACTTAACACGTAATTTCAAGCATATGACTATGAGTTTTAATTCTAAGCACTTCAAGACAATAATATATACCAAATAGTGTTGTGTGCCAAGTTTCGTGCAAAACAAACCATGTTTGAGCTACTTTATGCGCAAAAGTGCCAAAAACGCTTAAAAACCCTTGAAAACGCAACCTAACACATAATTTCTATCATATGACTATGATTTTCTATTCTATACACTTCAACACAATGATATATACGAAAAATTGTTGTGTGCCATGTTTCGTGCAAAGAAACCAAGTTTGAGCTTCTTTATGTGCAAAAGTGCCAAAAACGCATAAAAACCTTAAAATCACAACTTAACACGTAATTTCTAGAATATGACTATAAGTTTTAATTCTAAGCACTTCAAGACAATAATATATACCAAATAGTGTTGTGTGCCAAGTTTCGTGCAAAATAAACCATGTTTGAGCTACTTTATGCGCAACAGTGCCAAAAACGCTTTAAAACCCTTAAAAGCGCAACTTAACATGTAATTTCTAGCATATGACTATGATTTTCAATTCTAACCACTTCAACACAATCATATACACCAAATAGTAATGTGTGCCGTGTTTCGTGCAAAACAATCCAAGTTTGAGCTACTTTATGCGCAAAAGGGCCAAATACGCTTAAAAACCCTTAATATCGCATCATAACACGTAATTTCTAGCATATGACTATGATTTTGAATTCTAACCACTTCAACACAATAATATATACCAAAAAGTGTTGTGTGCCAAGTTACGTGCAAAACAAACCAAGTTTGAGCTACTTTTTGCGCAAACGTGCCAAAAACGCATAAAAACCCTTAAAATCGCAACATAACACGTAATTTGTAGCGTATGACTATGATTTTCTATTCTAACCACTTCAACACAATAATATATATCCAAATAGTGTTGTGTGCCAAGATTCGTGCAAAACAAACCAAGGTTGAGCTACTTTAAGCGCAAAAGTGCCAAAAAGACTTAAAAACCCTTAAAATCGAAACTTAACACGTAATTTCTTGCATCTGACTATGATTTTCATTTCTAACCACTTCAACACAAAACTAATTACCAAAAAGTGTTGTGTGCCAAGTTTCGTGCAAAACAAACCAAGTTTGAGCTACTTTATGCGCAAAAGTGCCAAAAACGCTTAAAAACCCATAAAATCGCCACTTAACACGTAATTTCTAGCATATGACTATGATTTTGAATTTTAACCACTTAAACACAATAATATATACCAAAAAGTGTTGTGTGCCATGTTTCGTGCAAAACAAACAAAGTTTGAGCTAGTTTATGCGCAAAAGTGCAAAAAACACTTAAAAACCAATAAAATCATAACTTAACACGTAATTTCTAGCATATGACTATGATTTTATATTCTAACCACTTCACAACAATAATACATACCAAATAGTGTTCTGCGCCAAGTTTCGTGCAAAACAAACCAAGTTTGAGCTACTTTATGCGCAAAAGGGCCAAAATTCCTTAAAAACCCTTAAAATCACAACATAACACGTAATTTGTAGCATATTACTATGAGTTAAAATTCTAACCACTTCAACCCAATAATATATTCCAAATAGTGTTGTGTGCCAAGTTTCGTGCAAAACAAACCATGTTTGAGCTACATTATGTGCAAAAGTGCCAAAAACGCTTAAAAACCCTTGAAATTGCAACCTAACACGTAATTTCTAGCATATAACTATGATTTTCAATTCTAACCACTTCAACACAATAATATATATCCAAATAGTGTTGTGTGCCAAGTTTTGTGCAAAACAAACCAAGGTTGAGCTACTTTAAGCGCAAAAGTGCCAAAAAGACTTAAAAACCCTTAAAATCGAAACTTAACACGTAATTTCTTGCATCTGACTATGATTTTCATTTCTAAGCACTTCAACACAAAACTATTTACCAAAAATTGTTGTGTGCCAAGTTTCGTGCAAAACAAACCAAGTTTGAGCTACTTTATGCGCAAAAGTGCCAAAAACGCTTAAAAACCCATAAAATCGCCACTTAACACGTAATTTCCAGCATATGACTATGATTTTGAATTTTAACCACTTCAACACAATAATATATACCAAAAAGTGTTGTGTGCCATGTTTCGTGCAAAACAAACAAAGTTTGAGCTATTTTATGCGCAAAAGTGCAAACAACACTTAAAAACCAATAAAATCACAACTTAACACGTAATTTCTAGCATATGATTATGATTTTAAATTCTAACCACTTCACGATAATAATACACACCAAATGGTGTTCTGTGCCAAGTTTCATGCAAAACAAACCAAGTTTGAGCTACTT
The DNA here is from genome assembly GCF_026212465.1 of Amaranthus tricolor. Classification (NCBI taxonomy): domain Eukaryota; kingdom Viridiplantae; phylum Streptophyta; class Magnoliopsida; order Caryophyllales; family Amaranthaceae; genus Amaranthus; species Amaranthus tricolor. The sequence goes on from NC_080053.1 coordinate 23,055,598, forward strand.
TAAGCGCAAAAGTGCCAAAAAGACTTAAAAACCCTTAAAATCGAAACTTAACACGTAATTTCTTGCATCTGACTATGATTTTCATTTCTAACCACTTCAACACAAAACTAATTACCAAAAAGTGTTGTGTGCCAAGTTTCGTGCAAAACAAACCAAGTTTGAGCTACTTTATGCGCAAAAGTGCCAAAAACGCTTAAAAACCCATAAAATCGCCACTTAACACGTAATTTCTAGCATATGACTATGATTTTGAATTTTAACCACTTAAACACAATAATATATACCAAAAAGTGTTGTGTGCCATGTTTCGTGCAAAACAAACAAAGTTTGAGCTAGTTTATGCGCAAAAGTGCAAAAAACACTTAAAAACCAATAAAATCATAACTTAACACGTAATTTCTAGCATATGACTATGATTTTATATTCTAACCACTTCACAACAATAATACATACCAAATAGTGTTCTGCGCCAAGTTTCGTGCAAAACAAACCAAGTTTGAGCTACTTTATGCGCAAAAGGGCCAAAATTCCTTAAAAACCCTTAAAATCACAACATAACACGTAATTTGTAGCATATTACTATGAGTTAAAATTCTAACCACTTCAACCCAATAATATATTCCAAATAGTGTTGTGTGCCAAGTTTCGTGCAAAACAAACCATGTTTGAGCTACATTATGTGCAAAAGTGCCAAAAACGCTTAAAAACCCTTGAAATTGCAACCTAACACGTAATTTCTAGCATATAACTATGATTTTCAATTCTAACCACTTCAACACAATAATATATATCCAAATAGTGTTGTGTGCCAAGTTTTGTGCAAAACAAACCAAGGTTGAGCTACTTTAAGCGCAAAAAGTGCCAAAAAGACTTAAAAACCCTTAAAATCGAAACTTAACACGTAATTTCTTGCATCTGACTATGATTTTCATTTCTAAGCACTTCAACACAAAACTATTTACCAAAAATTGTTGTGTGCCAAGTTTCGTGCAAAACAAACCAAGTTTGAGCTACTTTATGCGCAAAAGTGCCAAAAACGCTTAAAAACCCATAAAATCGCCACTTAACACGTAATTTCCAGCATATGACTATGATTTTGAATTTTAAACCACTTCAACACAATAATATATACCAAAAAGTGTTGTGTGCCATGTTTCGTGCAAAACAAACAAAGTTTGAGCTATTTTATGCGCAAAAGTGCAAACAACACTTAAAAACCAATAAAATCACAACTTAACACGTAATTTCTAGCATATGACTATGATTTTAAATTCTAACCACTTCACGATAATAATACACACCAAATGGTGTTCTGTGCCAAGTTTCATGCAAAACAAACCAAGTTTGAGCTACTTTATACGCAAAAGGGCCAAAATTCCTTAAAAACCCTTAAAATCACAACTTAACACGTAATTTTTAGCATATGACTATGATTCTCAATTCTAACCACTTCACGACAATAATACATACCAAATAGTGTTCTGTGCCAAGTTTCGTGCAAAAAAACCAAGTTTGAGCTACTGTATGCGCAAGAGTGCCAAAAACGCTTAAAAACCCTTAAAAATCACAACTTAACACGTAATTTCAAGCATATGACTATGATTTTTAATTCTAAGCACTTCAAGACAATAATATATACCAAATAGTTTTTTGTTCCAAGTTTCGTGCACAACAAACCATGTTTGAGATACTTTATGCGTAAAAGTGCCAAAAACGCTTAAAAACCCTTGAAATTGCCAACCTAACACGTAATTTCTAGCATATAACTATGATTTTCAATTCTAACCACTTCAACACAGTGATATATACCAAAAGGTGTTGTGTGCCAAGTTTCGTGCAAAACAAACTAAGTATTGAGCTACATTATGCGCAAAAGTGCCAAAAACGCTTAAAAACCCATAAAATCGCCACTTAACACATAATTTCTAGTATATGACTAAGATTTTTAATTTTAACCACTTCAACAAAATAATATATACAAAAAAGTGTTGTGTGCCAAGTTTCGTGTAAAACAAACAAGTATTGAGCTACTTTATGCGCAAAAGTGCCAAAAATGCTTTAAAATCCTTAAAATCACAACATAACACATAATTTCTAGTATATGAGTATGATTTTCAATTCTAACCACTTCAATACAATAATATATACCAAATAGTGTTGTGTGCCAAGTTTCGTGCCGAACAAACCAAATTTGAGCTACTTTATGCGCAAAAGTGCCAAAAACGCTTAAAAAACCTTAAATTTGCAACTTAACACGTAATTTTTAGCATATGACTATGATTTTTCAATTCTATCCACTTCAATACAATAATATATACCAAAAAGTTTTGTGTGCCAAGTTTCGTGCAAAACAAACCAAGTTTGAGCTAGTTTATGCGCAAAAGTGCCAAAAACGCTTAAAAACAAATAAAATCTCCACTTAACACGTAATTTGAAACATATGACTATGAGTTTCAATTCTAAGCACTTAAACACAATAATATATTCCAAATAGTGTTGTGTGCCAAGTTTTGTGCAAAAAAACCAAGTTTGAGCTACTTTATGCGCAAAAGTGCCAAAAACGCTTAAAAACCATAAAATAGCAACTTAACACGTAATTTCGAGCATATGACTATGATTTTCAATTAAAACCACTTCAACAAAACGATATATACCAAAAAGTTTTGTGTGCCACGTTTCGTGCAAAACAAACCATGTTTGAGCTACTTTATGCGCAAAAGTGCCAAAAACGCTTAAAAAACCCTTGAAAACGCAACCTAACACATAATTTCTATCATATGACTATGATTTTCTATTCTATACACTTCAACACAATGATATATACGAAAAATTGTTGTGTGCCATGTTCGTGCAAAGAAACCAAGTTTGAGCTTCTTTATGTGCAAAAGTGCCAAAAACGCATAAAAACCTTAAAATCACAACTTAACACGTAATTTCTAGAATATGACTATAAGTTTTAATTCTAAGCACTTCAAGACAATAATATATACCAAATAGTGTTGTGTGCCAAGTTTCGTGCAAAATAAACCATGTTTGAGCTACTTTTATGCGCAACAGTGCCAAAAACGCTTTAAAACCCTTAAAAGCGCAACTTAACATGTAATTTCTAGCATATGACTATGATTTTCAATTCTAACCACTTCAACACAATCATATACACCAAATAGTAATGTGTGCCGTGTTTCGTGCAAAACAATCCAAGTTTGAGCTACTTTATGCGCAAAAGGGCCAAATACGCTTAAAAACCCTTAATATCGCATCATAACACGTAATTTCTAGCATATGACTATGATTTTGAATTCTAACCACTTCAACACAATAATATATACCAAAAAGTGTTGTGTGCCAAGTTACGTGCAAAACAAACCAAGTTTGAGCTACTTTTTGCGCAAACGTGCCAAAAACGCATAAAAACCCTTAAAATCGCAACATAACACGTAATTTGTAGCGTATGACTATGATTTTCTATTCTAACCACTTCAACACAATAATATATATCCAAATAGTGTTGTGTGCCAAGATTCGTGCAAAACAAACCAAGGTTGAGCTACTTTAAGCGCAAAAGTGCCAAAAAGACTTAAAAACCCTTAAAATCGAAACTTAACACGTAATTTCTTGCATCTGACTATGATTTTCATTTCTAACCACTTCAACACAAAACTAATTACCAAAAAGTGTTGTGTGCCAAGTTTCGTGCAAAACAAACCAAGTTTGAGCTACTTTATGCGCAAAAGTGCCAAAAACGCTTAAAAACCCATAAAATCGCCACTTAACACGTAATTTCTAGCATATGACTAAGATTTTGAATTTTAACCACTTAAACACAATAATATATACCAAAAAGTGTTGTGTGCCATGTTTCGTGCAAAACAAACAAAGTTTGAGCTAGTTTATGCGCAAAAGTGCAAAAAACACTTAAAAACCAATAAAATCATAACTTAACACGTAATTTCTAGCATATGACTATGATTTTAAATTCTAACCACTTCACAACAATAATACATACCAAATAGTGTTCTGCGCCAAGTTTCGTGCAAAACAAACCAAGTTTGAGCTACTTTATGCGCAAAAGGGCCAAAATTCCTTAAAAACCCTTAAAATCACAACATAACACGTAATTTGTAGCATATTACTATGAGTTAAAATTCTAACCACTTCAACCCAATAATATATTCCAAATAGTGTTGTGTGCCAAGTTTCGTGCAAAACAAACCATGTTTGAGCTACATTATGTGCAAAAGTGCCAAAAACGCTTAAAAACCCTTGAAATTGCAACCTAACACGTAATTTCTAGCATATAACTATGATTTTCAATTCTAACCACTTCAACACAATAATATATATCCAAATAGTGTTGTGTGCCAAGTTTTGTGCAAAACAAACCAAGGTTGAGCTACTTTAAGCGCAAAAGTGCCAAAAAGACTTAAAAACCCTTAAAATCGAAACTTAACACGTAATTTCTTGCATCTGACTATGATTTTCATTTCTAAGCACTTCAACACAAAACTATTTACCAAAAATTGTTGTGTGCCAAGTTTCGTGCAAAACAAACCAAGTTTGAGCTACTTTATGCGCAAAAGTGCCAAAAACGCTTAAAAACCCATAAAATCGCCACTTAACACGTAATTTCCAGCATATGACTATGATTTTGAATTTTAACCACTTCAACACAATAATATATACCAAAAAGTGTTGTGTGCCATGTTTCGTGCAAAACAAACAAAGTTTGAGCTATTTTATGCGCAAAAGTGCAAACAACACTTAAAAACCAATAAAATCACAACTTAACACGTAATTTCTAGCATATGACTATGATTTTAAATTCTAACCACTTCACGATAATAATACACACCAAATGGTGTTCTGTGCCAAGTTTCATGCAAAACAAACCAAGTTTGAGCTACTTTATGCGCAAAAGGGCCAAAATTCCTTAAAAACCCTTAAAATCACAACTTAACACGTAATTTTTAGCATATGACTATGATTCTCAATTCTAACCACTTCACGACAATAATACATACCAAATAGTGTTCTGTGCCAAGTTTCGTGCAAAAAAACCAAGTTTGAGCTACTGTATGCGCAAGAGTGCCAAAAACGCTTAAAAAACCTTAAAAATCACAACTTAACACGTAATTTCAAGCATATGACTATGATTTTTAATTCTAAGCACTTCAAGACAATAATATATACCAAATAGTTTTTTGTTCCAAGTTTCGTGCACAACAAACCATGTTTGAGATACTTTATGCGTAAAAGTGCCAAAAACGCTTAAAAACCCTTGAAATTGCAACCTAACACGTAATTTCTAGCATATAACTATGATTTTCAATTCTAACCACTTCAACACAGTGATATATACCAAAAGGTGTTGTGTGCCAAGTTTCGTGCAAAACAAACTAAGTATTGAGCTACATCATGCGCAAAAGTGCCAAAAACGCTTAAAAAACCCATAAAATCGCCACTTAACACATAATTTCTAGTATATGACTAAGATTTTTAATTTTAACCACTTCAACAAAATAATATATACAAAAAAGTGTTGTGTGCCAAGTTTCGTGTAAAACAAACAAGTATTGAGCTACTTTATGCGCAAAAGTGCCAAAAATGCTTTAAAATCCTTAAAATCACAACATAACACATAATTTCTAGTATATGAGTATGATTTTCAATTCTAACCACTTCAATACAATAATATATACCAAATAGTGTTGTGTGCCAAGTTTCGTGCCGAACAAACCAAATTTGAGCTACTTTATGCGCAAAAGTGCCAAAAACGCTTAAAAAACCTTAAATTTGCAACTTAACACGTAATTTTTAGCATATGACTATGATTTTTCAATTCTATCCACTTCAATACAATAATATATACCAAAAAGTTTTGTGTGCCAAGTTTCGTGCAAAACAAACCAAGTTTGAGCTAGTTTATGCGCAAAAGTGCCAAAAACGCTTAAAAACAAATAAAATCTCCACTTAACACGTAATTTGAAACATATGACTATGAGTTTCAATTCTAAGCACTTAAACACAATAATATATTCCAAATAGTGTTGTGTGCCAAGTTTTGTGCAAAAAAACCAAGTTTGAGCTACTTTATGCGCAAAAGTGCCAAAAACGCTTAAAAACCATAAAATCGCAACTTAACACGTAATTTCGAGCATATGACTATGATTTTCAATTAAAACCACTTCAACAAAACGATATATACCAAAAAGTTTTGTGTGCCACGTTTCGTGCAAAACAAACCATGTTTGAGCTACTTTATGCGCAAAAGTGCCAAAAACGCTTAAAAACCCTTGAAAACGCAACCTAACACATAATTTCTATCATATGACTATGATTTTCTATTCTATACACTTCAACACAATGATATATACGAAAAATTGTTGTGTGCCATGTTTCGTGCAAAGAAACCAAGTTTGAGCTTCTTTATGTGCAAAAGTGCCAAAAACGCATAAAAACCTTAAAATCACAACTTAACACGTAATTTCTAGAATATGACTATAAGTTTTAATTCTAAGCACTTCAAGACAATAATATATACCAAATAGTGTTGTGTGCCAAGTTTCGTGCAAAATAAACCATGTTTGAGCTACTTTATGCGCAACAGTGCCAAAAACGCTTTAAAACCCTTAAAAGCGCAACTTAACATGTAATTTCTAGCATATGACTATGATTTTCAATTCTAACCACTTCAACACAATCATATACACCAAATAGTAATGTGTGCCGTGTTTCGTGCAAAACAATCCAAGTTTGAGCTACTTTATGCGCAAAAGGGCCAAATACGCTTAAAAACCCTTAATATCGCATCATAACACGTAATTTCTAGCATATGACTATGATTTTGAATTCTAACCACTTCAACACAATAATATATACCAAAAAGTGTTGTGTGCCAAGTTACGTGCAAAACAAACCAAGTTTGAGCTACTTTTTGCGCAAACGTGCCAAAAACGCATAAAAACCCTTAAAATCGCAACATAACACGTAATTTGTAGCGTATGACTATGATTTTCTATTCTAACCACTTCAACACAATAATATATATCCAAATAGTGTTGTGTGCCAAGATTCGTGCAAAACAAACCAAGGTTGAGCTACTTTAAGCGCAAAAGTGCCAAAAAGACTTAAAAACCCTTAAAATCGAAACTTAACACGTAATTTCTTGCATCTGACTATGATTTTCATTTCTAACCACTTCAACACAAAACTAATTACCAAAAAGTGTTGTGTGCCAAGTTTCGTGCAAAACAAACCAAGTTTGAGCTACTTTATGCGCAAAAGTGCCAAAAACGCTTAAAAACCCATAAAATCGCCACTTAACACGTAATTTCTAGCATATGACTAAGATTTTGAATTTTAACCACTTAAACACAATAATATATACCAAAAAGTGTTGTGTGCCATGTTTCGTGCAAAACAAACAAAGTTTGAGCTAGTTTATGCGCAAAAGTGCAAAAAACACTTAAAAACCAATAAAATCATAACTTAACACGTAATTTCTAGCATATGACTATGATTTTAAATTCTAACCACTTCACAACAATAATACATACCAAATAGTGTTCTGCGCCAAGTTTCGTGCAAAACAAACCAAGTTTGAGCTACTTTATGCGCAAAAGGGCCAAAATTCCTTAAAAACCCTTAAAATCACAACATAACACGTAATTTGTAGCATATTACTATGAGTTAAAATTCTAACCACTTCAACCCAATAATATATTCCAAATAGTGTTGTGTGCCAAGTTTCGTGCAAAACAAACCATGTTTGAGCTACATTATGTGCAAAAGTGCCAAACACGCTTAAAAACCCTTGAAATTGCAACCTAACACGTAATTTCTAGCATATAACTATGATTTTCAATTCTAACCACTTCAACACAATAATATATATCCAAATAGTGTTGTGTGCCAAGTTTTGTGCAAAACAAACCAAGGTTGAGCTACTTTTAAGCGCAAAAGTGCCAAAAAGACTTAAAAACCCTTAAAATCGAAACTTAACACGTAATTTCTTGCATCTGACTATGATTTTCATTTCTAAGCACTTCAACACAAAACTATTTACCAAAAATTGTTGTGTGCCAAGTTTCGTGCAAAACAAACCAAGTTTGAGCTACTTTATGCGCAAAAGTGCCAAAAACGCTTAAAAACCCATAAAATCACAACTTAACACGTAATTTCAAGCATATGACTATGATTTTTAATTCTAAGCACTTCAAGACAATAATATATACCAAATAGTTTTTTGTTCCAAGTTTCGTGCACAACAAACCATGTTTGAGATACTTTATGCGTAAAAGTGCCAAAAACGCTTAAAAACCCTTGAAATTGCAACCTAACACGTAATTTCTAGCATATAACTATGATTTTCAATTCTAACCACTTCAACACAGTGATATATACCAAAAGGTGTTGTGTGCCAAGTTTCGTGCAAAACAAACTAAGTATTGAGCTACATTATGCGCAAAAGTGCCAAAAACGCTTAAAAACCCATAAAATCGCCACTTAACACATAATTTCTAGTATATGACTAAGATTTTTAATTTTAACCACTTCAACAAAATAATATATACAAAAAAGTGTTGTGTGCCAAGTTTCGTGTAAAACAAACAAGTATTGAGCTACTTTATGCGCAAAAGTGCCAAAAATGCTTTAAAATCCTTAAAATCACAACATAACACATAATTTCTAGTATATGAGTATGATTTTCAATTCTAACCACTTCAATACAATAATATATACCAAATAGTGTTGTGTGCCAAGTTTCGTGCCGAACAAACCAAATTTGAGCTACTTTATGCGCAAAAGTGCCAAAAACGCTTAAAAAACCTTAAATTTGCAACTTAACACGTAATTTTTAGCATATGACTATGATTTTTCAATTCTATCCACTTCAATACAATAATATATACCAAAAAGTTTTGTGTGCCAAGTTTCGTGCAAAACAAACCAAGTTTGAGCTAGTTTATGCGCAAAAGTGCCAAAAAACGCTTAAAAACAAATAAAATCTCCACTTAACACGTAATTTGAAACATATGACTATGAGTTTCAATTCTAAGCACTTAAACACAATAATATATTCCAAATAGTGTTGTGTGCCATGTTTTGTGCAAAAAAACCAAGTTTGAGCTACTTTATGCGCAAAAGTGCCAAAAACGCTTAAAAACCATAAAATCGCAACTTAACACGTAATTTCGAGCATATGACTATGATTTTCAATTAAAACCACTTCAACAAAACGATATATACGAAAAAGTTTTGTGTGCCACGTTTCGTGCAAAAGAAACCAAGTTTCAGCTACTTTATGCGCAAAAGTGCCAAAAACGCTTAAAAAACCCTTAAAATCACAACTTAACACGTAATTTCTAGCATATGACTATGATTTTTAATTATAAGCACTTCAAGACAATAATATATACCAAATAGTGTTGTGTGCCAAGTTTCGTGCAAAACAATCCATGTTTGACCAACTTTATGCGCAAAAGTGCCAAAAACGCTTAAAAACCCTTGAAATCGCAACCTAACTCGTAATTTCTAGCATATGACTATGATTTTAAATTCTAACCACTTCAACACAATGATATATACCAAAAAGTGTTGTGTGCCATGTTTCGTGCAAAACAAACCAAGTTCGAACTACTTTATGCGCAAAAGTGCCAAAAAAGCTTAAAAACCCTTAAAATCGCAACCACGTAATTTCTAGTATATGACAATGATTTTCAATTCTAACCACTTCAACACAATAATAATATATACCAAATAGTGTTGTGTGCCAAGTTTTGTGCCAAACAAACCATCTTTTAGCTACTTTATGTGCAAAAGTGCAAAAGCGCTTAAAAAACCTTAAATTTGCAACTTAATACGTAATTTCTAGCATATGACTGTGATTTTAAATTCTCTCCACTTCAACACAATAATATATACCATAAAGTTTTGTGTGCCACGTTTCGTGCAAAACAAGCCAAGTTTGAGCTAGTTTATGCGCAAAAGTGCAAAAAAACGCTTAAAAACGCATAAAATCTCCACATAACACGTAATTTCTAGCATATGACTATGATTTTAATTTCTAACTACTTCAACACAATAATATATACCAAATAGTGTTGTGTGCCAAGTTGCATGCAAAACAAACCAAGTTTTTGCTAGCTTATGCGCAAAAGTTCCAAAAAAGAGCTTAAAAACACATAAAATCGCAACTTAACACGTAATTTTTAGCATATGAGTATGATTTTCATTTCTAACCACTTCAACACAATGATATATAAGAAAAAGTGATGTGTGCCAAGTTTCGTGCAAAACAAACCAAGTTTGAGCTACTTTATGCGCAAAAGTACCAAAAACGCAAAAAACCATAAAATCGCAACATAACACGTAATTTCGAGCATATGACTATCATTTTCAATTCCAACGACTTAAAGAAAATGATATATACAAAAAAGTGTTGCGTGCAAAGTTTCATGCAAAATAAACCAAGTTTGAGCTACTTTATGCGCAAAAGTGCCAAAAACGCTTTAAAAACCCATAAAATCGCCACTTAACACATAATTTCTAGTATATGACTAAGATTTTTAATTTTAACCACTTCAACAAAATAATATATACAAAAAAGTGTTGTGTGCCAAGTTTCGTGTAAAACAAACAAGTATTGAGCTACTTTATGCGCCAAAGTGCCAAAAATGCTTTAAAATCCTTAAAATCGCAACATAACACATAATTTCTAGTATATGAGTATGATTTTCAATTCTAACCACTTCAATACAATAATATATACCAAATAGTGTTGTGTGCCAAGTTTCGTGCCGAACAAACCAAATTTGAGCTACTTTATGCGCAAAAGTGCCAAAAACGCTTAAAAAACCTTAAATTTGCAACTTAACACGTAATATTTAGCATATGACTATGAATTTTCAATTCTATCCACTTCAATACAATAATATATACCAAAAAGTTTTGTGTGCCAAGTTTCGTGCAACACAAACCAAGTTTGAGCTAGTTTATGCGCAAAAGTGCCAAAAACGCTTAAAAACAAATAAAATCTCCACTTAACACGTAATTTGAAACATATGACTATGAGTTTCAATTCTAAGCACTTAAACACAATAATATATTCCAAATAGTGTTGTGTGCCAAGTTTTGTGCAAAAAAACCAAGTTTGAGCTACTTTATGCGCAAAAGTGCCAAAAACGCTTAAAAACCATAAAATCGCAACTTAACACGTAATTTCGAGCATATGACTATGATTTTCAATTAAAACCACTTCAACAAAACGATATATACCAAAAAGTGTTGTGTGCCACGTTTCGTGCAAAAGAAACCAAGTTTCAGCTACTTTATGCGCAAAAGTGCCAAAAACGCTTAAAAACCCTTAAAATCACAACTTAACACGTAATTTCTAGCATATGACTATGATTTTTAATTATAAGCACTTCAAGACAATAATATATACCAAATAGTGTTGTGTGCCAATTTTCGTGCAAAACAATCCATGTTTGACCAACTTTATGCGCAAAAGTGCCAAAAATGCTTAAAAACCCTTGAAATCGCAACCTAACTCGTAATTTCTAGCATATGACTATGATTTTAAATTCTAACCACTTCAACACAATGATATATACCAAAAAGTGTTGTGTGCCATGTTTCGTGCAAAACAAACCTAGTTCGAACTACTTTATGCGCAAAAGTGCCAAAAAAGCTTAAAAACCCTTAAAATCACAACCACGTAATTTCTAGTATATGACAATGATTTTCAATTCTAACCACTTCAACACAATAATAATATATACCAAATAGTGTTGTGTGCCAAGTTTTGTGCCAAACAAACCATCTTTTAGCTACTTTATGCGCGAAAGTGCAAAAGCGCTTAAAAAACCTTAAATTTGCAACTTAACACGTAATTTCTAGCATAAGACTGTGATTTTAAATTCTCTCCACTTCAACACAATAATATATACCATAAAGTTTTGTGTGCCACGTTTCGTGCAAAACAAGCCAAGTTTGAGCTAGTTTATGCGCAAAAGTGCAAAAAACGCTTAAAAACGCATAAAATCTCCACATAACACGTAATTTCTAGCATATGACTATGATTTTAATTTCTAACTACTTCAACACAATAATATATACCAAATAGTGTTGTGTGCCAAGTTGCATGGAAAACAAACCAAGTTTTTGCTAGCTTATGCGCAAAAGTTCCAAAAAAGAGCTTAAAAACACATAAAATCGCAACTTAACACGTAATTTCTAGCATATGAGTATGATTTTCATTTCTAACCACTTCAACACAATGATATATAAGAAAAAGTGATGTGTGCCAAGTTTCGTGCAAAACAAACCAAGTTTGAGCTACTTTATGCGCAAAAGTACCAAAAACGCAAAAAACCATAAAATCGCAACATAACACGTAATTTCGAGCATATGACTATCATTTTCAATTCCAACCACTTAAAGAAAATGATATATACCAAAAAGTGTTGCGTGCCAAGTTTCATGCAAAACAAACCAAGTTTGAGCTACTTTATGCGCAAAAGTGCCAAAAACGCTTAAAAACCCATAAAATCGCCACTTAACACATAATTTCTAGTATATGATTAAGATTTTTAATTTTAACCACTTCAACAAAATAATATATACAAAAAAGTGTTGTGTGCCAAGTTTCGTGTAAAACAAACAAGTATTGAGCTACTTTATGCGCAAAAGTGCCAAAAATGCTTAAAAATCCTTAAAATCGCAACTTAACGCGTAATTTCGAGCATATGACTATCTTTTTCAATTCTAACCACCTCAACACAATAATATATTACAAATAGCGTTGTGTGCAAAGTTGCGTGCAAAGCAAACCATGTTTGAGCTACTTTTTGCGCAAAAGTGCCAAAAACGTTAAAAACCTTTGAAATCGCAACCTAACATGTAATTTCTAGCATATGACAATAATTTTCAATTCTAACCACTTCAACACAATGATATATAGCAAAAAGTGTTGTGTGCCAAGTTTCGTGCAACACAAACCAAGTTTGAGCTACTTTATGCGCAAAAGTGCCAAAAACGCTTTAAAACAAATAAAATCTCCACTTAACACGTAATTTCTAGCATATGACTATGATTTTCAATTCTAACCACCTCAACAGAATAATATATTACAAATAGTGTTGTGTGCCAAGTTTCGTGCAAAACAAACCATGTTTGAGCTACTTTATGCGCAAAAGTGCCAAAAACGTTAAAAACCCTTGATATCGCAACCTAACATGTAATTTCTAGCATGTGACTATAATTTTCAATTCTAACCACTTCAACACAATGATATATAGCAAAAAGTGTTGTGTGCCAAGTATCGTGCAAAACAAACAAAGTTTGAGCTACTTTATGCGCAAAAGTGCCAAAAAAGCTTAAAAACCCTTAAAATCGCTACTTAACACTTAATTTCTAGTATATGCCTATGATTTTCAATTCTAACCACTTCAACACAATAATATATACGAAATTGTGTTGTGTTCCAAGTTTCGTGCCAAACAAACCAAGTTCGAGCTACTTTATGCGCAAAAGTACCAAAAACGCTTAAAAAACCTTAAATTTACAACTTAACACGTAATTTCTAGCATATGACTATGATTTTCTATTCTCTCCACTTCAACATAATAATATATACCAAATAGTGTTGTGTGCCAAGTTGCATGCAAAACAAACCAAGTTTTAGCAAGCTTATGCGCAAAAGTTCCAAAAAAAAGTTTCAAACACAAAAAATTGCAACTTAACATGTAATTTCTAGTATATGACTATGATATTCAATTCTAACCGCTTCAATACAATAATATATACCAAATAGTGTTGTGTGCCAAGTTTCGTGCCAAACAAACCAAGTTTGAGCTACTTTATGCGCAAAAGTGCCAAAAACGCTTTTAAAACCTTAAATTTGCAACTTAACACGTAATTTTTAGCATATAACTATGATTTTCAATTCTATCCACTTCAACACAATAACATATACCATAAAGTTTTGTGTGCCATGTTTCGTGCAAAACAAACCAAGTTTGAGCTAGTTTATACGCAAAAGTGCTAACAACGGTTAAAAACAAATAAAATCTCCACTTAACAAGTAATTTCTAGTATATGACTATGATTTTTAATTCTAAGCACTTCAACACAATAATATATACCAAATAGTGTTGTGTGCCAAGTTGCATGCAAAACAAACCATGTTTGAGCTGGTTTATGTGCAAAAGAGCCCAAAAAGCTTAAAAAGGCATAAAATCGCAACTTAACACGTAACTTCTAGCATATGACTATGATTTTCAATTCTAACCACTTAAACAAAATGATATATACGAAAAAGTGTTGTGTGCCAAGTTTCGTGCAAAACAAACCAAGTTTGTGCTACTTTATGCGCAAAAGTGCCAAAAACGCTTAAAAACCCTTAAAATCACAACTTAATACGTAAGTTGTAGCATATGACAATGAGTTTAAATTCTAAGAACTTCAACACAATAATATTTACCAAATAGTGTTGTGTGCAAATTTCGTGCAAAACAAACCATGTTTGAGCCACTTTATGCGCAAAAGTGCCAAAAACGCATAAAAACCCTTAAAATCGTAACCTAACACGTAATTTCTAGAATATGACTATGATTTTAAATTCTAACCACCTGAACACAATGATATATACCAAAAAGTGTTGTGTGCCAAGTTTCGTGCAAAACATACCAAGTTTGAGCTACCTTATGCGCAAAAGTGCCAAAAAAGCATAAAAACCCTTAAAATTGCAACTTAACACGTAATTTCTAGTAGATGACTATGATTTTCAATTCTAACCACTTCAACACAATAATATATACCAAATAGTGTTGTGTGCCAAGTTTTGTGCCAAACAAACCAAGTTTGAGCTACTTTATGCGCAAAAGTGCCAAAAACGCTTAAAAAAACCTTAAATTTGCAACTTAACACGTAATTTCTAGCATATGACTATGATTTTCAATTCTCCCCACTTCAACACAATAATATATACCAAAAAGTTTAGTGTGCCAAGTTTCGTGCAAAACAAACCATGTTTGAACTAGTTTATGCGCAAAAGTGTAAAAAACGCTTAAAAACGCAAAAAATCTCCACTTAATACGTAATTTCTAGCATATGACTATGATTTTCAATTCTAACTACTTCAACACAATAATATATACCAAATAGTATTGTGTGCCAAGTTGCATGCAAAACAAACCAAGTTTGAGCTGGCTTATGCGCAAAAGTGCCAAAAAAAGCTTAAAAACACATAAAATCGAAACTTAACACGTAATTTTTAGCATATGACTATGATTTTCAATTCTAACCACTTCAACACAATCATATATACGAAAAAGTGTTGTGTGCCCAGTTTCGCGCAATACAAACAAAGTTTGAGCTACTTCATGCGCAAAGGTACCAAAAACGCAAAAAACCATAAAATCGCAACTTAACACGTAATTTCGAGCATATGACTATCATTTTCAAATCTAACCACTTAAACAAAATGATATATACCAAAAACTGTTGTGTGCCAAGTTTCATGTAAAACAAACCAAGTTTGAGTTACTTTATTCGCAAAAGTGCCAAAAAAGCTTTAAAACCCTTAAAATCGCAACTTAACACATAACTTATAGCATATGACTAAGATTTTTAATATTAACCATTTCATAACAAATAATATATACCAAATAGGGTTGTGTGCCATGTTTCGTGCAAAACAAACCATGTTTGAGCTACTTTATGCGCAAAAGGGCCAAAAACGCTTAAAAACCCTTAAAATCGAAACTTAACACGTAATTTCTAACATATTACTATGATTATCAATTCTAACCACTTCAATAAAATAATATATACCAAAAAGTGTTGTGTGCAAAGTTTCGTGCAAAACAAACAAAGTTTGACCTAGTTTATGCGCAAAAGTGCAAAAAACACTTAAAAACCCACAAAATCGCAACTTAACACGTAATTTCTAGCATATGACTATGATTTTCAATTCTAACCACTTCACGACAATAATACATACCAAATAGTGTTCTATGCCAAGTTTCGTGCATATCAAACCAAGTTTGAGCTACTTTATGCGCAAAAGGGCCAAAAACGCTTAAAAACCCGTAAAATAAAAACATAACATGTAATTTGTAGCATATGACTATGAGTTTCAATTCTAAGCACTTCAACACAATAATATATACCAAATAGTGTTGTGTGCCAAGATTCATGCAAAACAAATCATGTTAGAGCTACTTTATGCGCAAAATTGCCGAAAAAGCTTAAAAACCATTGAAATCGCAAGCTAACACGTAATTTCTAGCATATGACTATGATTTTCAATTCTAACCACTTCAACACAATTATATATTCCAAAAAGTGTTGTGTGCCAAGCTTCGTGCAAAACAAACCAAGTTTGAACTACTTTATGCTAAAAAGTGCCAAAAACGCCTAAAAACCTATGAAATCGCAACCTAACACGTAAATTCAAGCATATTATTATGATTTTCAATTCTAACAACTTCAACACAATAATATATACCAAAACGTGTTATGTGCCCAGATTCGTGCAAACCAAACCATGTTTGAGCTAGTTTAAGCGCAAAAGTGCCAAAAACGCTAAAAAAACCCATAAAATCGCAACCTAACACGTAATCTTTAGCAGATGACTATGATTTTAAATTCTAACAAATTTAACACAACAATATATACGAAAAAGTGTTGTGTGCCAAGTTTCGTACAAAACAAACCAAGTTTTAGCTACTTTATGCGCAAAAGTGCCAAATACGCTTACAAACCCGTAAAAAACTTAACACGTAATTTGTAGCATATGATTATGATTTTCAATTCTAACCACTTCAACACAATAATATATACAAAATAGTGTGGTGTGCCATGTTTCTTGCAAAACAAACTAAGTTTCAGCTACTTTATGCTCAAAAGTGCTAAAAACGCAAAAAACCCATTAAATCGCACTTATCACGTAATTTCTAGCATATTACTATGATTTTCAATTCTAACCACTTCAACACAATAACATATACCAAGAAGTGTTGTGTGCAAAGTTTCGTGCAAAACAAACCAAGTTTGAGCTACTTTTTGCAAAAAAGTGCCTAAAACGCTTAAAAACCCTTAAAATTGCAACTTAACACGTAACTTCTAGCATATGACTATGATTTTCAATTCTAACCACTTCAGCACAATCATATATACCTAAAAGTGTTGTGTGCCAAGTTTCGTGTAAAACAAACCAAGTTTGAGCTACTTTATGATCAAAATTGTCAAAAACGCTTAAAATCCCTTAAAATCGAAACATAATACGTAAGTTCTAGCATATGACTATGATTTTAAATTCTATCCACTTCAACATAAAAATATATACCAAAAAGTGTTCTGTGGCAAGTTTCCTGCAAAACAAACTAAGTTTGAGCTACTTTTTGTGCAAAAGTGTCAAAAACACTTAAAAACCCATAAAATCGCAACATAACACATAATTTCTAGCATATGTCTATATTTTTTTCAATTCAATCCACTTCAACACAATAATATATACCTAAAAGTGTTGTGTGCCAAGTTTCGTGCAAATCAAATCAAGTTTGAGCTACTCTATGCGCAAAAGTGCCTAAAATGCTAAAAAACCCTTACAATCGCAACTTAACACGTAATTTCCAGCGTATGACTATGAATTTCAATTCTAGCCACTTCAACACAACAATATATACCAAAAAGTGTTGTGTGCCAAGTTTCGTGCAAAACAAACCAAGTTTCAGCTACTTTATGCGCAAAAGTGCCAAAAACACTTAAAAACCTTAAAATCGCAACTTAACACCTAATTTCTAGCATATGACTATGATTTTCAATTCAATCAACTTCAACACAATAATATATACCAAAAAGTGTTGTGTGCCAAGTTTCGTTCAAAACAATCCAAGTTTGAGCTTGTTTATGCGCAAAAGTGCCAAAAACGCTTAAAAACCCTTAAAATCACAACTTAACACGTAATTTCTAGCATATGACTATGATTTTCAATTCTAACCTCTTCAACACAATTATATATACGAAATAGTGTTATGTGCCATGTTTCGTGCAAAACAAACCAAGTTTGAGCTACTTTATGCGCAAAAGTGCCAAAAACGTTTAAAAACCCATAAAATCGCAACTTAACAAGTAGTTTCTAGTATATGACTATGATTTTAAATTCTAACCACTTCAACACAATAATATATACCAAATAGTGTTGTGTGCCAAGTTTCGTGCAAAACAAACAATGTTTAAGCTACTTTATGCGCAAAAGTGCCGAAAACGCTTAAAAACCCATGAAATCGCTACCTAACACGTAATTTCTAACATATGACTATGATTTTCAATTCCAACCTCTTCAACACAATGATAAATACCAAAAAAAGTTGCGTACCAAGTTTCGTACAAAACAAACCAAATTTGAGCTACTTTATGCGCAAAAGTGTCAAAAACGCCTAAAAACCCATAAAATCGCAACATAACACGTAATTTCTAGTATATGACTATGATTTTAAATTCTAACCACTTCAACATAATAATATATATGAAAAAGTGTGGTGTGCCAACTTTCGTGCAAAACAAACCAAGTTTGAGCAACTTTACGCACAAAAGTGCCAAAAACACTTAAAACCCCATAAAATCGCAACTTAACACGTAATTTCTAGCCTATGACTATGATTTTCAATTCTAACCACTTCAACAAAATAATATATACCAAAAACTGTTGTGTGCCAAGTTTCGTGCAAAACAAACCATGTTTGAGCTACTTTATGCGTAAAAGTGCCAAAAACGCTTAAAAAACATAAAAATCTTAACTTAACACGTAATTTCTAGCATATGACTATAATTTTAATTCTAACCACTTCAACAAAATAATATATACCAAAAAATTCTTAAAAACCCTTAAATCGCAACTTAACACATAATTTCTAGCATATGACTATGATTTTGAATTCTAACCACTTCAAGAAAATAATATAGACCAAAAAGTGTTGTGTGCCATGTTTCGTGCAAAACAAACAACGTTTAAGCTAGTTTATGAGCAAAAGTGCCAAAAACGTTTAAAATGCCATAAAAACACAACTTAACACGTAATTTCTAACATATGAATATGATTCTCAATTCTAACAACTTCAACACAATAATATATACCATAAAATGTTGTGTTCCATGTTTCGTGCAAAATAAACCAAGCTTCAGCTAGTTTATGCGCAAAAGTACAAAAAACGCATAAAAACCCATAAAAACGCAACTTAACACATAATTTCTAGCATATGACTATGATTTTCCATTCTAACCACTTCAACAAAATAATATATAACAAAAAGTGTTGTGTGCCAAGTTTCGTGCAAAACAAACCAAGTTTGAGCTACATTATGCGCAAAAGTGCCAAAAACGCTTAAAAACCCATAAAATCGCAACTTAACACGTAATTTCTAGCATATGACTATGATTTTGAATTCTAACCACTTTAACAAAATAATATATACCAAATAGAATTGTATACCAAGTTTCGTACAAAAAAAACCAAGTTTGAGATACATTATACGCAAAAGGGGCAAAAAAGCTTTAAAACCCTTAAAATCGCAACTTAACACGTAATTTCTAGCATATGATTATGATTTTAAATTATAACCTCTTCAACACAATAATATATACCAAAAAATGTTGAGTGCCATGTTTCGTGCAAAACAAACCAAGTTTGAGCTAGTTTATGCGCAAAAAGCGCCAAAAACGCGTAAAACCCCATAAAATCGCAACTTAACACGTAATTTCTAGTATATGACTATGATTTTAAATTATAACCACTTCAACACAATAATATATACGAAAAAGTGTGGTGTGCCAAGTTTCGTGCAAAACAAACCAAGTTTGAGCAAATTTACGCGCAAAAGGGCAAAAAACGCTTAAAACCCCATAAAATCGAAACTTAACACGTAAGTTCTAACATATGACTAAGATTTTCAATTCTAATCACTTCATCAAAATAATATATACCAAAAAGTGTTGTGTGCCAAGTTTCGTGCAAAACAAACCAAGTTTGAGCTACTTTATGCGCAAAAGTGCCAAAAACTCTTAAAAACCCACAAAATCGCAACTTTGCACGTAATTTCTAGCATACGACTATGCTTTTCAATTCTAACCACTTATATAAATTAATATATACCAAATAGTGTCGTATGCCAAGTTTCGTACAAAACAAACCAAGTTTGAGATACATTATGCGCAAAAGGGGCGAAAAACCTTAAAAACCCTTAAAATCGCAACTTAACACGTAATTTCTAGCATATGATTATGATTGTCAATTCTAACCTTTTAACCACAATAATATATACCATAAAATGTTGTGTGTCTTGTTTCGTGCAAAACATACCACGTTTGAGCTAGTTTATGAACAAAAGTGCTAAAAACGCTTAAAAACCCATAAAATCGCATATTAACACGTAATTTCTAGTATATGACAATGATTTTAAATTCTAACCACTTCAATACAATAATATATACGAAAAAGTGTGGTGTGCCAAGTTTCGTGCAAAACAAACCAAGTTTGAGCAACTTTACGTGCAAAAGGGCCAAAAACGCTTAAAACCCCATAAAATCGCAACTAAACACGAAAGTTCTAACATATGTCTATGATTTTAAATTCTAATCACTTCAACAAAATAATATATACCAAAAAGTGTTGTGTGCCAAGTTTCGTGCAAAACAAACCAAGTTTGAGCAACTTTATTCGCAAAAGTGCCAAAAACTCTTAAAAACACTTAAAATCGCAACTCTACACGTAATTTCTAGCATATGACTATGCTTTTCAATTCTAACCACTTATATAAAATAATATATACCGAATAGTGTTGTATGCAAAGTTTCGTACAAAACAAACCAAGTTTTAGATACATTATGCGCAAAAGGGTCGAAAAACCTTAAAAACCCTTAAAATCGCAACTTAACACATAAATTCTAGCATATGATTATGATTGTCAATTCTAACCTCTTAACCACAATAATATATGCCATAAAATGTTGTGTGTCATGTTTCGTGCAAAACAAACCAAGTTTGAGCTAGTTTATGCGCAAAAAGGCCAAAAACGCTTAAAAACCCATAAAATCGCAACTTAACATGTAATTTCTAGTATATGACTATGATTTTAAATTCTAACCACTTCAACACAATAATATGTACGAAAAAGTGTGGTGTGTCAAGTTTCGTGCAAAACAAACCAAGTTTGAGCTAGTTTAAGCGCAAAAGTGCCAGAAACGTTTAAAAACCCATAAAATCGCAACTTAACACGTAATTTCTAGTATATGACTATGATTTTAAATTCTAACCACTTCAACACAATAATTTATACGAAAAAGTGTGGTGTGCCAATTTTCGTGCAAAACAAACCAAGTTTGAGCAACTTTACGCGCAAAAGAGCCAAAAACGCTTAAAACCCCATAAAATCGCAACATAACACGTAATTTCTAGAATATGACTATGATTTTCAATTCTAATCACTTCATCAAAATAATATATTCCAAAAAGTGTTGTGTGCCAAGTTTCGTGCAAAACAAACCAAGTTTGAGCTACTTTATGCGTAAAAGTGCCAAAAACTCTTAAAACCTATAAAATCGCAACTTTACACGTAATTTCTAGCATATGACTATGCTTTTAAATTTTAACCACTTAAACAAAATAATATATTCCAAATAGTGTTGTATGCCAAGTTTCGTACAAAACAAACCAAGTTTGAGATACATTATGCGCAAAAGGGGCAAAAAACCTTAAAAACCATTAAAATCAAAACATAGCACGTAATTTCTAGCATGTGATTATGATTGTCAATTCTAACCACATTACCACAATAATATAAACCATGTAATTTTGTGTGTCATGTTTCATGCAAAACAAACCAAATTTGAGCTAGTTTATGAACAAAAGTGCCAAAAACGCTTAAAAACCCATAAAATCCCAGATTAACACGTAATTTCTAGTATATGACTATAATTTTAAATTCTAACCACTTCAACACAATAATATATACGAAAAAGTGTGGTGTGCCAAGTTTCGTGCAAAACAAACCAAGTTTGATCAACTTTACGCGCAAAAGGGTCAAAAACGCTTAAAACCCCATAAAATCGCAACTTAACACGTAAGTTCTAACATATGACTATGATTTTCAATTCTAATCACTTCATCTAAATAATATATACCAAAAAGTGTTGTGTGCCAAGTTTCGTGCAAAACAAACCAAGTTTGAGCTACTTTATGCGCAAAAGTGCCAAAAACTCTTAAAAACCCATAAAATCGCAACTTTACACGTAATTTTTATCATATGACTATGCTTTTCAATTCTAACCACTTATATAAAATAATATATACCAAATAGTGTTGTATTCCAAGTTTCGTAAAAAACAAACCAAGTTTGAGATACATTATGCGCAAAAGGGGCAAAAACCATAAAAACCCTTAAAATTGCAACTTAACACGTAATTTCTAGCTTATGATTATGATTGTCAATTCTAACCTCTTAACCACAATAATATATACCATAAAATGTTGTGTGTCTTGTTTCGTGCAAAACAAACCAAGTTTGAGCTAGTTTATGAACAAAAGTGCCAAAAACGCTTAAAAACCCATAAAATCGCAGATTAACACGTAATTTCTAGTATATGACTATGATTTTAAATTCTAACCACTTCAACACAATAATATATATGAAAAAGTGTGGTGTGCCAAGTTTCGTGCAAAACAAACCAAGTTTGAGCAACTTTACGTGCAAAAGGGCCAAAAACGCTTAAAACCCCATAAAATCGCAACTTAACACGTAAGTTCTAACTTATGACTATGATTTTCAATTTTAATCACTTCATCCAAATAATATATACCAAAAAGTGTTGTGTGCCAAGTTTCGTGCAAAACAAACTAAGTTTGAGCTACTTTATGCGCAAAAGTGCCAAAAACACTTAAAAACCCATAAAATCGCAACTTTACACGTAATTTCTAGCATATGACTATGCTTTTCAATTCTAACTACTTATATAAAATAATATATTCCAAATAGTGTTGTATTCCAAGTTTCGTACAAAACAAACCAATTTTGAGATACATTATGCGCAAAAGGGGCGAAAAACCATAAAAACCCTTAAAATCGCAACTTAACACGTAATTTCTAGCATATGATTATGATTGTCAATTCTAACCTCTTAACCACAATAATATATACCATAAAATGTTGTGTGTCTTGTTTCGTGCAAAACAAACCAAGTTTGAGCTAGTTTATGAACAAAAGTGCCAAAAACGCTTAAAAACCCATAAAATCGCAGATTAACACGTAATTTCTAGTATATGACTATGATTTTAAATTCTAACCACTTCAACACAATAATATATATGAAAAAGTGTGGTGTGCCAAGTTTCGTGCAAAACAAACCAAGTTTGAGCAACTTTACGTGCAAAAGGGCCAAAAACGCTTAAAACCCCATAAAATCGCAACTTAACACGAAAGTTCTAACTTATGACTATGATTTTCAATTTTAATCACTTCATCAAAATAATATATACCAAAAAGTGTTGTGTGCCATGTTTCGTGCAAAACAAACCATGTTTGAGCTGCTTTATGCGCAAAAGTGCCAAAAACTCTTACAAACCCATAAAATCGCAACTTTACACGTAATTTCTAGCATATGACTATGCTTTTTCAATTCTAACCACTTATATAAAATAATATATACCAAAAAGTGTTGTGTGCCAAGTTTCGTGCAAAACAAACTAAGTTTGAGCTACTTTATGCGCAAAAGTGCCAAAAACTCTTAAAAACCCACAAAATCGCAACTTTACACGTAATTTCTAGCATATGACTATGCTTTTCAATTCTAACCACTTATATAAAATAATATATTCCAAATAGTGTTGTATTCCAAGTTTCGTACAAAACAAACCAATTTTGAGATACATTATGCGCAAAAGGGGCGAAAAACCATAAAAACCTTAAAATCGCAACTTAACACGTAATTTCTAGCATATGATTATGATTGTCAATTCTAACCTCTTAACCACAATAATATATACCATAAAATGTTGTGTGTCTTGTTTCGTGCAAAACAAACCAAGTTTGAGCTAGTTTATGAACAAAAGTGCCAAAAACGCTTAAAACCCCATAAAATCGCAAATTAACACGTAATTTCTAGTATATGACTATGATTTTAAATTTTAACCACTTCAACACAATAATATATATGAAAAAGTGTGGTGTGCCAAGTTTCGTGCAAAACAAACCAAGTTTGAGCAACTTTACGTGCAAAAGGGCCAAAAACGCTTAAAACCCCATAAAATCGCAACTTAACACGTAAGTTCTAACATATGACTATGATTTTCAATTCTAATCACTTCATCAAAATAATATATACCAAAAAGTGTTGTGTGCCATGTTTCGTGCAAAACAAACCAAGTTTGAGCTACTTTATGCGCAAAAGTGCCAAAAACTCCTAAAAACCCATAAAATCGCAACTTTACACGTAATATCTAGCATATGACTATGATTTTCAACTCTAACCACTTATATAAAATAATATGTACCAAATAGTGTTGTATGCCATGTTTCGTACAAAACAAACCAAGTTTGAGATACATTATGCGCAAAAGGGGCGAAAAACCTAAAAAACCCTTAAAATCGCAACTTAACACTTAATTTTATAGCATATGATTATGATTGTCAATTCTAACCTCTTAACCACAATAATATATACCATAAAATGTTGTGTGTCATGTTTCGTGCAAAACAAACCAAGTTTGAGCTAGTTTATGAACAAAAGTGCCAAAAACGCTTAAAAACCCATAAAATCGTAGATTAACACGTAATTTCTAGTATATGACTATGATTTTAAATTCTAACCACTTCAGCACAATAATATATACGAAAAAGTGTGGTGTGCCAAGTTTCGTGCAAAACAAACCAAGTTTGAGCAACTTTACGCGCAAAAGGGCCAAAAACGCTTAAAACCCCATAAAATCGCAACTTAACACGTAAGTTCTAACATATGACTATAATTTTCAATTCTAATCACTTCATCAAAATAATATATACCAAAAAGTGTTGTGTGCCAAGTTTCGTGCAAAACAAACCGAGTTTAAGCTACTTTATGCGCAATAGTGCCAAAAACTCTAGAAAACCCATAAAATCGCAACTTTACACGTAATTTCTAGCATATGACTATGCTTTTCAATTCTAACCACTTATATAAAATAATATATACCAAATAGTGTTGTATGCCAACTTTCGTACAAAACAAACCAAGTTAGAGATACATTATGCGTAAAAGGTGTGAAAAGCTTTAAAAACCCTTAAAATCGCAACTTAACACGTAATTTCTAGCACATGATTATGATTGTCAATTCTAACCTCTTAACCACAATAATATATACCATAAAATGTTGTGTGTCTTGTTTCGTGCAAAACAAACCAAGTTTGAGCTAGTTTATGAACAAAAGTGCCAAAAACGCTTAAAAACCCATAAAATCGCAGATTAACACGTAATTTCTAGTATATGACTATGATTTTAAATTCTAACCACTTCAACACAATAATATATATGAAAAAGTGTGCTGTGCCAAGTTTCGTGGAAAACAAACCAAGTTTGAGCAACTTTACGTGCAAAAGGGCCAAAAACGCTTAAAACCCCATAAAATCGCAACTAAACACGTAAGTTCTAACATATGACTATGATTTTAAAGTCTAATCACTTTAACAAAATAATATATACCAAAAAGTGTTGTGTGCCAAGTTTCGTGCAAAACAAACCAAGTTTGAGCAACTTTACGTGCAAAAGGGCCAAAAACGCTTAAAACCCCATAAAATCGCAACTTAACACGTAATTTCTAGTATATGACTATAATTTTAAATTCTAATCACTTCATCAAAATAATATATACCAAAAAGTGTGGTGTGCCAAGTTTCGTGCAAAACAAACCAAGTTTGATCAACTTTACGCGCAAAAGGGCCAAAAACGCTTAAAAACCCATAAAATCGCAACTTTACACGTAATTTCTAGCATATGACTATGCTTTTTCAATTCTAACCACTTATATAAAATAATATATACCAAAAAGTGTTGTGTGCCAAGTTTCGTGCAAAACAAACTAAGTTTGAGCTACTTTATGCGCAAAAGTGCCAAAAACACTTAAAAACCCATAAAATCGCAACTTTACACGTAATTTCTAGCATATGACTATGCTTTTCAATTCTAACCACTTATATAAAATAATATATTCCAAATAGTGTTGTATTCCAAGTTTCGTACAAAACAAACCAATTTTGAGATACATTATGCGCAAAAGGGGCGAAAAACCATAAAAACCCTTAAAATCGCAACTTAACACGTAATTTCTAGCATATGATTATGATTGTCAATTCTAACCACTTAACCACAATAATACATACCATAAAATGTTGTGTGTCTTGTTTCGTGCAAAACAAACCAAGTTTGAGCTAGTTTATGAACAAAAGTGCCAAAAACGCTTAAAAACCCATAAAATCGCAGATTAACACGTAATTTCTAGTATATGACTATGATTTTAAATTCTAACCACTTCAACACAATAATATATATGAAAAAGTGTGGTGTGCCAAGTTTCGTGCAAAACAAACCAAGTTTGAGCAACTTTACGTGCAAAAGGGCCAAAAACGCTTAAAACCCCATAAAATCGCAACTTAATACGTAAGTTCTAACATATGACTATGATTTTCAATTTTAATCACTTCATCAAAATAATATATACCAAAAAGTGTTGTGTGCCATGTTTCGTGCAAAACAAACCAAGTTTGAGCTACTTTATGCGCAAAAGTGCCAAAAACTCTTAAAAACCCATAAAATCGCAACTTTACACGTAATTTCTAGCATATGACTATGCTTTTTCAATGCTAACCACTTATATAAAATAATATATACCAAAAAGTGTTGTGTGCCAAGTTTCGTGCAAAACAAACTAAGTTTGAGCTACTTTATGCGCAAAAGTGCCAAAAACTCTTAAAAACCCACAAAATCGCAACTTTACACGTAATTTCTAGCATATGACTATGCTTTTCAATTCTAACCACTTATATAAAATAATATATTCCAAATAGTGTTGTATTCCAAGTTTCGTACAAAACAAACCAATTTTGAGATACATTATGCGCAAAAGGGGCGAAAAACCATAAAAACCCTTAAAATCGCAACTTAACACGTAATTTCTAGCATATGATTATGATTGTCAATTCTAACCTCTTAACCACAATAATATATACCATAAAATGTTGTGTGTCTTGTTTCGTGCAAAACAAACCAAGTTTGAGCTAGTTTATGAACAAAAGTGCCAAAAACGCTTAAAACCCCATAAAATCGCAAATTAACACGTAATTTCTAGTATATGACTATGATTTTAAATTTTAACCACTTCAACACAATAATATATATGAAAAAGTGTGGTGTGCCAAGTTTCGTGCAAAACAAACCAAGTTTGAGCAACTTTACGTGCAAAAGGGCCAAAAACGCTTAAAACCCCATAAAATCGCAACTTAACACGTAAGTTCTAACATATGTCTATGATTTTCAATTCTAATCACTTCATCAAAATAATATATACCAAAAAGTGTTGTGTGCCAAGTTTCGTGCAAAACAAACCAAGTTTGAGCTACTTTATGCGCAAAAGTGCCAAAAACTCTTAAAAACCCATAAAATCGCAACTTTACACGTAATATCTAGCATATGACTATGATTTTCAACTCTAACCACTTATATAAAATAATATGTACCAAATAGTGTTGTATGCCATGTTTCGTACAAAACAAACCAAGTTTGAGATACATTATGCGCAAAAGGGGCAAAAAACCTTAAAAACCCTTAAAATCGCAACTTAACACTTAATTTTATAGCATATGATTATGATTGTCAATTCTAACCTCTTAACCACAATAATATATACCATAAAATGTTGTGTGTCATGTTTCGTGCAAAACAAACCAAGTTTGAGCTAGTTTATGAACAAAAGTGCCAAAAACACTTAAAAACCCATAAAATCGTAGATTAACACGTAATTTCTAGTATATGACTATGATTTTAAATTCTAACCACTTCAGCACAATAATATATACGAAAAAGTGTGGTGTGCCAAGTTTCGTGCAAAACAAACCAAGTTTGAGCAACTTTACGCGCAAAAGGGCCAAAAACGCTTAAAACCCCATAAAATCGCAACTTAACACGTAAGTTCTAACATATGACTATAATTTTCAATTCTAATCACTTCATCAAAATAATATATACCAAAAAGTGTTGTGTGCCAAGTTTCGTGCAAAACAAACCGAGTTTAAGCTACTTTATGCGCAATAGCGCCAAAAACTCTAGAAAACCCATAAAATCGCAACTTTACACGTAATTTCTAGCATATGACTATGCTTTTCAATTCTAACCACTTATATAAAATAATATATTCCAAATAGTGTTGTATTCCAAGTTTCGTACAAAACAAACCAATTTTGAGATACATTATGCGCAAAAGGGGCGAAAAACCATAAAAACCCTTAAAATCGCAACTTAACACGTAATTTCTAGCATATGATTATGATTGTCAATTCTAACCTCTTAACCACAATAATATATACCATAAAATGTTGTGTGTCTTGTTTCGTGCAAAACAAACCAAGTTTGAGCTAGTTTATGAACAAAAGTGCCAAAAACGCTTAAAAACCCATAAAATCGCTGATTAACACGTAATTTCTAGTATATGACTATGATTTTAAATTCTAACCACTTCAACACAATAATATATATGAAACAGTGTGCTGTGCCAAGTTTCGTGGAAAACAAACCAAGTTTGAGCAACTTTACGTGCAAAAGGGCCAAAAACGCTTAAAACCCCATAAAATCGCAACTAAACACGTAAGTTCTAACATATGACTATGATTTTAAAGTCTAATCACTTTAACAAAATAATATATACCAAAAAGTGTTGTGTGCCAAGTTTCGTGCAAAACAAACCAAGTTTGAGCAACTTTATGCGCAAAAGTGCCAAAAACTCTTAAAAACACTTAAAATCGCAACTTTACACGTAATTTCTTGCATATGACTATGCTTTTCAATTCTAACCACTTATATAAAATAATATATACCGAATAGTGTTGTATGCCAAGTTTCGTACAAAACAAACCAAGTTTGTGATACATTATGCGCAAGAGATTCGAAATACCTTAAAAACCCTTAAAATCCTAACTTAACACGTAATTTCTAGCATATGATTATCATTTTCAATTCTAACCTCTTAACCACAATAATATATACCATAAAATGTTGTGTGTCATGTTTCGTGCAAAACAAACCAAGTTTGAGTTAGTTTATGCGCAAAAGTGCCAAAAACGCTTAAAAACCCATAAAATCGCAACTTAACATGTAATTTCTAGTATATGACTATGATTTTAAATTCTAACCACTTCAACACAATAATATGTACGAAAAAGTGTGGTGTGCCAAGTTTCGTGCAAAACAAACCAAGTTTGAGCTAGTTTAAGCGCAAAAGTGCCAAAAACGTTTAAAAACCCATAAAATCGCAACATAACACGTAATTTCTAGTATATGACTATGATTTTAAATTCTACCCACTTCAACGCAATATTATATATGAAAAAGTGTGGTGTGCCAAGTTTCGTGCAAAACAAACCAAGTTTGAGCAACTTTACGCGCGAAAGGGCAAAAAACGCTTAAAACCCCATAAAATCGCAACATAACACGTAATTTCTAGCATATGACTATGATTTTCAATTCTAATCACTTCATCAAAATAATATATACCAAAAAGTGTTGTGTACCATGTTTCGTGCAAAACAAATCAAGTTTGAGCTACTTTATGCGCAAAAATGCCAAAAACTCTTAAAACCTATAAAATCGCAACTTTACACGTAATTTCTAGCATATGACTATGCTTTTAAATTCTAACCACTTCAACAAAATAATATATACCAAATAGTGTTGTATGCCAAGTTTCGTACAAAACAAACCAACTTTGAGATACATTATACGCAAAAGGGGCAAAAAAACCTTAAAAACCCTTAAAATCGCAACCTAACACGTAATTTCTAGCATATGATTATGATTGTCATTTCTAACCACTTAACCACAATAATATATACCATAAAATGTTGTGTGTCATGTTTCGTGCAAAACAAACCAAGTTTGAGCTACTTTATGCGCAAAAATGCCAAAAACTCTTAAAATCCCATAAAATCGCAACTTTACACGTAATTTCTAGCATATGACTATGCTTTTCAATTCTAACCACTTATATAAAATAATATATACCAAAAAGTGTTGTGTGCCAAGTTTCATGCAAAACAAACCAAGTTTGAGCTAGTTTATGCGCAAAAGTGCCAAAAACGCTTAAAAACCCATAAAATCGCAACTTAACATGTAATTTCTAGTATATATGACTATGATTTTAAATTCTAACCACTTCAACACAATAATATGTACGAAAAAGTGTGGTGTGCCAAGTTTCGTGCAAAACAAACCAAGTTTGAGCTAGTTTAAGCACAAAAGTGCCAAAAACGTTTTAAAAACCCATAAAATCGCAACATAACACGTAACAAACCAAGTTTGAGCAACTTTACGCGCAAAAGGGCAAAAAACGCTTAAAACCCCATAAAATCGCAACATAACACGTAATTTCTAGCATATGACTATGATCTTCAATTCTAATCACTTCATCAAAATAATATATACCAAAAAGTGTTGTGTACCAAGTTTCGTGCAAAACAAACCAAGTTTGAGCTACTTTATGCGCAAAAGTGCCAAAAACTCTTAAAACCTTTAAAATCGCAACTTTACACGTAATTTCTAGCATATGACTATGCTTTTAAATTCTAACCACTTCAACAAAATAATATATACCAAATAGTGTTGTATGCCAAGTTTCGTGCAAAACAAACCAAGTTTGAGATACATTATGCGCAAAAGGGGCAAAAAACCTTAAAAACCCTTAAAATCACAACTTCGCACGTAATATCTAGCATGTGATTATGATTGTCAATTCTAACCACTTAACCACAATAATATAAAGCATAAAATTTTGTGTGTCATGTTTCGTGCAAAACAAACCAAGTTTGAGCTAGTTTATGTGCAAAAGTGCCAAAAACGCTTAAAAACCCATAAAATCGTAACTTAACACGTAATTTCTATTATATGACTATGATTTTAAATTCTCACCACTTCAACACAATAATATATATGAAAAAGTGTGGTGTGCAAGGTTTCGTGCAAAACAAACCAAGTTTGAGCTAATTTATCTGCAAAAGTGCCAAAAACGCTTAAAAACCCATAAAATCGCAACTTAAACGTAATTTCTAGTATATGACTATGAATTTAAATTCTAACCACTTCAACACAATAATATATACGAAAAAGTATGGTGTGCCATGTTTCGTGCAAAACAATCCAAGTTTGAGTTACTTTACGCGCAAAAGGGCCAAAAACGCTTAAAACTCCATAAAATCGAAACTTAACACGTAGTTTGTAGCATATGACTATGATTTTCAATTGTAAACACTTTAACAAAATAATATATACCAAATAGTGTTGTGTGCCAAGTTTCGTGCAAAACAAATCAAGTTTGAGCTACTTTACGCGCAAAAGTGCCAAAAACGCTTAAAAACCCATAAAATCGCAACTTTACACGTAATTTCTAGCATATGACTATGATTTTGAATTCTAACCACTTCAAAAAAATAATATATATACCAAATAGTGTTGTGTGCCAACTTTCGTACAAAACAAACCAAGTTTGAGATACATTATGCCCAAAAGGGGCCAAAAAGCTTAAAAACCTTTTAAATCGCAACTTAACACGTAATTTCTAGCATATGATGATGATTTTCAATTCTAACCACTTCAACACAATAATATACTCCAAAAAATGTTGTGTTCCATGTTTCGTGCAAAACAAACCAAGTTTGAGCTACTTTATGTGCAAAAATGCCAAAAACATTTTAAAACCCCATAAAATCGCAACTTAACACGTAATTTCTAGTATATGACTATGATTTTAAATTCAACACAATAAGTTTGATGTGCCAAGTTGCCTGCAAAACAAACCAAGTTTGAGCAACTTTACGCGCAAAAGGGCCAAAAACGCTTAAAACCCCATAAAATCGCAACTTAACACGTAATTTCTAGCATATGACTATGATTTTCAATTCTAATCACTTCATCAAAATAATATATACCAAAAAATTGTTGTTTGCCAAGTTTCGTGAAAAAACAAACAAGGTTTGATCTACTTTATGCGCAAAAGTGCCAAAAACTCTTAAAAACCCATAAAATCGCAACTTTACACGTAATTACTAGCATATGACTATGCTTTACAATTATAACCACTTCAACAAAATAATATATACCAAATAATATTGTATGCCAAGTTTCGTACAAAACAAACCAAGTTTGAGATACATTATGCGCAAAAGGGGCAAAAAACCTTAAAAACCCTTAAAATCGCAACTTAACACGTAATTTTTAGCATATGATTATGATTGTCAATTCTAACCATTTAACCACAATAATATATGCCATAAAATGTTGTGTGTCATGTTTCGTGCAAAACAAACCATGTTTGAGCTAGTTTATGCGCAAAAGTGCAAAAAAACGCTTAAAAACCCATAAAAACGCAACTTAACACGTAATTTCTAGTATATGACTATGATTTTAAATTCTAACCACTTCAACACAATAATATATACGAAAAAGTGTGGTGTGCCAAGTTTCGTGCAAAACAAATCATGTTTGAGCTATTTTATGCGCAAAAGTGCCAAAAACGTTTAAAAACCCATAAAATCGCAACTTAACACGTAATTTCTAGTATATGACTATGATTTTAAATTCTACCCACTTCAACACAATAATATATACGAAAAAGTATGGTGTGCCATGTTTCGTGCAAAACAAACCAAGTTTGAGCTACTTTACGCGCAAAAGAGCCAAAAACGCTTAAAACTCCATAAAATCGAAACTTAACAACTAGTTTGTAGCATATGAGTATGATTTTCAATTGTAACCACTTTAACAAAATAATATATACCAAATAGTGTTGTCTGCCAAGTTTCGTGCAACACAAACCAAGTTTGAGCTACTTTATGCGGAAAAGTCCCAAAAACGGTTGGGAACCCATAAAATCGCAACTTAACACGTAATTTCTAGCATATGACTATGATTTTGAATTCTAACCACTTCAACTAAATAATATATACCAAATATTGTTGTGTGCGAAGTTTCGTACAAAAAAACCAAGTTTGAGATACCTTATGCGTAAAAGGGGCAAAAAAGCTTAAAAACCGTTAAAATCGCAAATTAAGACGTAATTTCTAGCATATGACTATGATTTTCAATTCTAACCACTTCATGCGCAAAAGTGCAAAAAACACTTTAGAACCCATAAAATCGCAACATAACACGTAATTTCTAGTATATAACTATGATTTTAAATTCTAACAGCCAACAAAATAATATATACCAAAAAGTGTGGTGTGCCAAGTTTCGTGCAAAACATACCAAGTTTGAGCTACTTTACGCGCAAAAGTGCCAAAAAACGCTTAAAACCCCATAAAAACGCAACTTAACATGTAATTTCTAGCATATGACTATGATTTTCAATTCTAACCACTTCAACAAAATAATATATACCAAAAAGTGTTGTGTGCCAAGTTTCGTGCAAAACAAACCAAGTTTGAGCTACTTTACGCGCAAAAGGGCAAAAAACGCTTAAAATTCCATAAAATCGAAACTTAACACGTAGTTTATAGCATATGACTATGATTATCAATTGTAACCACTTTAACAAAATAATATATACCAAATAGTTCTGTGTGCCAAGTTTCGTGCAAAACATACCAAGTTTGAGCTACTTTATGCGCAAAAGTGCCAAAAACGCTTAAAAACCCATAAAATCGCAACTTTACACGTAATTTCTAGCATATGACTATGATTTTGAATTCTAACCACTTCAAAAAAATAATATATACCAAATAGTGTTGTGTGCCAAGTTTCGAACAAAACAATCCAAGTTTGAGATACATTATGCGCAAAAGGGGCCAAAAAGCTTTAAAACCCTTAAAATCGCAACTTAACACGTAATTTCTAGCATATGTTGATGATTTTCAATTCTAACCACTTCAACACAATAATACATTCCAAAAAATGTTGTGTTCCATGTTTCGTGCAAAACAAACCAAGTTTGAGCTACTTTATGCACAAAAATGCCAAAAACATTTTAAAACTCCATAAAATCACAACTTAACACGTAATTTCTAGTATATGACTATGATTTTAAATTCTAACCACTTCAACACAATAATATATACGAAAAAGTGTGGTGTGCCAAGTTTCCAGCAAAACAAACCAAGTTTGAGCAACTTTACGCGCAAAAGGGCCAAAAACGCTTAAAAGCCCTTAAAATCGCTACTTAACACGTAATTTCTAGCATATGACTATGATTTTCAATTCTAATCACTTCATCAAAATAATATATACCAAAAAATTGTTGTGTGCCAAGTTTCGTGCAAAACAAACAAGGTTTGATCTACTTTATGCGCAAAAGTGCCAAAAACTCTTAAAAACCCATAAAATCGCAACTTTACACGTATTTACTAGCATATGACTATGCTTTACAATTATAACCACTTCAACAAAATAATATATACCAAATAATATTGTATGCCAAGTTTCGTACAAAACAAACCAAGTTTGAGATACATTATGCGCAAAAGGGGCAAAAAACCTTAAAAACCCTTAAAATCGCAACTTAACACGTAATTTTTAGCATATGATTATAATTGTCAATTCTAACCATTTAACCACAATAATATATGCCATAAAATGTTGTGTGTCATGTTTCGTGCAAAACAAACCATGTTTGAGCTAGTTTATGCGCAAAAGTGCCAAAAAACGCTAAAAAACCCAGAAAAACGCAACTTAACACGTAATTTCTAGTATATGACTATGATTTTAAATTCTAACCACTTCAGCACAATAATATATACGAAAAAGTGTGGTGTGCCAAGTTTCGTGCAAAACATACCAAGTTTGAACTACTTTACGCGCAAAAGTGCCAAAAACGTTTAAAACCCCATAAAATCGCAACTTAACATGTAATTTCTAGCATATGACTATGATTTTCAATTCTAACCACTTCAACAAAATAATATATACCAAAAAGTATGGTGTGCCAAGTTTCGTGCAAAACAAACCAAGTTTGAGCTACTTTACGCGCAAAAGAGCCAAAAACGCTTAAAATTCCATAAAATCGAAACTTAACAACTAGTTTGTAGCATATGACTATGATTATCAATTGTAACCACTTTAACAAAATAATATATACCAAATAGTGTTGTCTACCAAGTTTCGTGCAACACAAACCAAGTTTGAGCTACTTTATGCGCAAAAGTGCCAAAAACGGTTGGGAACCCATAAAATCGCAACTTAACACGTAATTTCTAGCATATGACTATGATTTTGAAGTCTAACCACTTCAACTAAATAATATATACCAAATATTGTTGTGTGCCAAGTTTCGTACAAAAAAAAACCAAGTTTGAGATACCTTATGCGTAAAAAGGGCAAAAAAGCTTAAAAACCGTTAAAATCGCAAATTAATACGTAATTTCTAGCATATGACTATGATTTTCAATTCTAAACACTTCAACAAAATAATATATACCAAAAAGTGTTGTGTGCCAACTTTCGTGCAAAACAAACCAAGTTTGAGCTACTTTACGCGCAAAAGGGCAAAAAACGCTTAAAATTCCATAAAATCGAAACTTAACACGTAGTTTATAGCATATGACTATGATTATCAATTGTAACCACTTTAACAAAATAATATATACCAAATAGTTTTGTGTGCCAAGTTTCGTGCAAAACAAACCAAGTTTGAGCTACTTTATGCGCAAAAGTGCCAAAAACGCTTAAAAACCCATAAAATCGCAACTTTACACGTAATTTCTAGCATATGACTATGATTTTGAATTCCATCCACTTCAAAAAAATAATATATACCAAATAGTGTTGTGTGCCAAGTTTCGAAAAAAACAATCCAAGTTTGAGATACATTATGCGCAAAAGGGGCCAAAAAGCTTTAAAACCCTTAAAATCGCAACTTAACACGTAATTTCTAGCATATGTTGATGATTTTCAATTCTAACCACTTCAACACAATAATACATTCCAAAAAATGTTGTGTTCCATGTTTCGTGCAAAACAAACCAAGTTTGAGCTACTTTATGCACAAAAATGCCAAAAACATTTTAAAACTCCATAAAATCACAACTTAACACGTAATTTCTAGTATATGACTATGATTTTAAATTCTAACCACTTCAACACAATAATATATACGAAAAAGTGTGGTGTGCCAAGTTTCCAGCAAAACAAACCAAGTTTGAGCAACTTTACGCGCAAAAGGGCCAAAAACGCATAAAACCCCATAAAATCGCAACTTAACACGTAATTTCTAGCATATGACTATGATTTTCAATTCTAATCACTTCATCAAAATAATATATACCAAAAAATTGTTGTTTGCCAAGTTTCGTGAAAAAACAAACAAGGTTTGATCTACTTTATGCGCAAAAGTGCCAAAAACTCTTAAAAACCCATAAAATCGCAACTTTACACGTAATTACTAGCATATGACTATGCTTTACAATTATAACCACTTCAACAAAATAATATATAGCAAATAATATTGTATGCCAAGTTTCGTACAAAACAAACCAAGTTTGAGATACATTATGCGCAAAAGGGGCAAAAAACCTTAAAAAGCCTTAAAATCGCAACTTAACACGTAATTTTTAGCATATGATTATGATTGTCAATTCTAACCATTTAACCACAATAATATATTCCATAAAATGTTGTGTGTCATGTTTCGTGCAAAACAAACCATGTTTGAGCTAGTTTATGCACAAAAGTGCCAAAAACGCTTAAAAACCCATAAAAACGCAACTTAACACGTAATTTCTAGTATATGACTATGATTTTAAATTCTAACCACTTCAACACAATAATATATACGAAAAAGTGTGGTGTGCCAAGTTTCGTGCAAAACAAATCATGTTTGAGCTATTTTATGCGCAAAAGTGCCAAAAACGTTTAAAAACCCATAAAATCGCAACTTAACACATATTTCTAGTATATGACTATGATTTTAAATTCTACCCACTTCAACACAATAATACATACGAAAAAGTATGGTGTGCCATGTTTCGTGCAAAACAAACCAAGTTTGAGCTACTTTACGCGCAAAAGAGCCAAAAACGCTTAAAACTCCATAAAATCGAAACTTAACAACTAGTTTGTAGCATATGAGTATGATTTTCAATTGTAACCACTTTAACAAAATAATATATACCAAATAGTGTTGTCTGCCAAGTTTCGTGCAACACAAACCAAGTTTGAGCTACTTTATGCGCAAAAGTCCCAAAAATGGTTTGGAACCCATAAAATCGCAACTTAACACGTAATTTCTAGCATATGACTATGATTTTTAATTCTAACCACTTCAACTAAATAATATATACCAAATATTGTTGTGTGCGAAGTTTCGTACAAAAAAAACCAAGTTTGAGATACCTTATGCGTAAAAGGGGCAAAAAAGCTT
Organism: Amaranthus tricolor; assembly: GCF_026212465.1. Taxonomy (NCBI): domain Eukaryota; kingdom Viridiplantae; phylum Streptophyta; class Magnoliopsida; order Caryophyllales; family Amaranthaceae; genus Amaranthus; species Amaranthus tricolor. The sequence continues at coordinate 23,093,240 of NC_080053.1, forward strand.
AAAAACCGTTAAAATCGCAAATAAATACGTAATTTTTAGCATATGACTATGATTTTCAATTCTAACCACTTCATGCGCAAAAGTGCAAAAAACACTTTAGAACCCATAAAATCGCAACATAACACGTAATTTCTAGTATATGACTATGATTTAAATTCTAACAGCAAACACAATAATATATACCAAAAAGTGTGGTGTGCCATGTTTTGTGCAAAACATACCAAGTTTGAGCTACTTTACGCGCAAAAGTGCCAAAAACGCTTAAAACCCCATAAAATCGCAACTTAACATGTAATTTCTAGCATATGACTATGATTTTAAATTCTAACCACTTCAACAAAATAATATATACCAAAAAGTGTTGTGTGCCAAGTTTCGTGCAAAACAAACCAAGTTTGAGCTACTTTACGCGCAAAAGGGCAAAAAACGCTTAAAATTCCATAAAATCGAAACTTAACACGTAGTTTATAGCATATGACTATGATTATCAATTGTAACCACTTTAACAAAATAATATATACCAAATAGTTCTATGTGCCAAGTTTTGTGCAAAACAAACCAAGTTTGAGCTACTTTATGCGCAAAAGTGCCAAAAACGCTTAAAAACCCATAAAATCGCAACTTTACACGTAACTTCTAGCATATGACTATGATTTTGAATTCTAACCACTTCAAAAAAATAATATATACCAAATAGTGTTGTGTGCCAAGTTTCGAACAAAACAATCCAAGTTTGAGATACATTATGCGCAAAAGGGGCCAAAAAGCATTAAAACCCTTAAAATCGCAACTTAACACGTAATTTCTAGCATATGTTGATGATTTTCAATTCAAACCACTTCAACATAATAATACATTCCAAAAAATGTTGTGTTCCATGTTTCGTGCAAAACAAACCAAGTTTGAGCTACTTTATGCACAAAAATGCCAAAAACATTTTAAAACTCCATAAAATCACAACTTAACACGTAATTTCTAGTATATAACTATGATTTTAAATTCTAACCACTTCAACACAATAATATATACGAAAAAGTGTGGTGTGCCAAGTTTCCAGCAAAACAAACCAAGTTTGAGCAACTTTACGCGCAAAAGGGCCAAAAACGCTTAAAACCCCATAAAATCGCAACTTAACACGTAATTTCTAGCATATGACTATGATTTTCAATTCTAATCACTTCATCAAAATAATATATACCAAAAAATTGTTGTGTGCCAAGTTTCGTGCAAAACAAACAAGGTTTGATCTACTTTATGCGCAAAAGTGCCAAAAACTCTTAAAAACCCATAAAATCGCAACTTTACACGTAATTACTAGCATATGACTATGCTTTACAATTATAACCACTTCAACAAAATAATATATACCAAATAATATTGTATGCCAAGTTTCGTACCAAACAAACCAAGTTTGAGATACATTATGCGCAAAAGGGGCAAAAAACCTTAAAAACCCTTAAAATCGCAACTTAACACGTAATTTTTAGCATATGATTATGATTGTCAATTCTAACCATTTAACCACAATAATATATGCCATAAAATGTTGTGTGTCATGTTTCGTGCAAAACAAACCATGTTTGGGCTAGTTTATGCGCAAAAGTGCCAAAAACGGTTAAAAACCCATAAAAACGCAACTTAACACGTAATTTCTAGTATATGACTATGATTTTAAATTCTAACCACTTCAACACAATAATATATACGAAAAAGTGTGGTGTGCCAAGTTTCGCGCAAAACAAACCAAGTTTGAGCTAGTTTATACGCAAAAGTGCCAAAAACGTTTAAAAACCCATAAAATCGCAACTTAACACGTAATTTCTAGTATATGACTATGATTTTAAATTCTACCCACTTCAACACAATAATATATACGAAAAAGTATGGTGTGCCATGTTTCGTGCAAAATAAACCAAGTTTGAGCTACTTTACGCGCAAAAGAGCCAAAAACGCTTAAAACTCCATAAAATCGAAACTTAACAACTAGTTTGTAGCAAATGAGTATGATTTTCAATTGTAACCACTTTAACAAAATAATATATACCAAATAGTGTTGTCTGCCAAGTTTCGTGCAACACAAACCAAGTTTGAGCTACTTTATGCGCAAAAGTCCCAAAAACGGTTGGGAACCCATAAAATCGCAACTCAACACGTAATTTCTAGCATATGACTATGATTTTGAATTCTAACCACTTCAACTAAATAATATATACCAAATATTGTTGTGTGCGAAGTTTCGTACAAAAAAAACAAGTTTGAGATACCTTATGCGTAAAAGGGGCAAAAAAGCTTAAAAACCGTTAAAATCGCAAATTAATACGTAATTTCTAGCATATGACTATGATTTTCAATTCTAACCACTTCATGCGCAAAAGTGCAAAAGACACTTTAGAACCCATAAAATCGAAACATAACACGTAATTTCTAGTATATGACTATGATTTAAATTCTAACAGCAAACACAATAATATATACCAAAAAGTGTGGTGTGCCAAGTTTCGTGCAAAACATACCAAGTTTTAGCTACTTTACGCGCAAAAGTGCCAAAAACGCTTAAAACCCCATAAAATCGCAACTTAACATGTAATTTCTAGCATATGACTATGATTTTCAATTCTAACCACTTCAACAAAATAATATATACCAAAAAGTGTTGTGTGCCAAGTTTCGTGCAAAACAAACCAAGTTTAAGCTACTTTACGCGCAAAAGGGCAAAAAACGCTTAAAATTCCATAAAATCAAAACTTAACACGTAGTTTATAGCATATGACTATGATTTTCAATTTTAACCACTTTAACAAAATAATATATACCAAATAGTGCTGTGTGCCAAGTTTCGTGCAAAACAAACCAAGTTTGAGCTACTTTATGCGCAAAAGTGCCAAAAACGCTTAAAAAACCCATAAAATCGCAACTTTACACGTAATTTCTAGCATATGACTATGATTTAGAATTCTAACCACTTTAAAAAAATAATATAAACCAAATAGTGTTGTGTGCCAAGTTTCGTACAAAACAATCGAAGTTTGAGATACATTATGCGCAAAAGGGGCCAAAAAGCTTAAAAACCCTTAAAATCGCAACTTAACACGTAATTTCTAGCATATGTTGATGATATGAAATTCTAACCACTTCAACACAATAATACATTACAAAAAATGTTGTGTTCCATGTTTCGTGCAAAACAAATCAAGTTTGAGCTACTTTATGCGCAAAAATGCCAAAAACATTTTAAAACTCCATAAAATCACAACTTAACACGTAATTTCTAGTATATGACTATGATTTTAAATTCTAACCACTTCAACACAATAATATATACGAAAAAGTGTGGTGTGCCAAGTTTCCTGCAAAACAAACCAAGTTTGGAGCAACTTTACGCGCAAAAGGGCCAAAAACGCTTAAAACCCCATAAAATCGCAACTTAACACGTAATTTCTAGCATATGACTATGATTTTCAATTCTAATCACCTTATCAAAATAATATATTCCAAAAAAATTTTGTGTGCCAAGTTTCGTGCAAAACAAACAAAGTTTGAGCTACTTTATGCGCAAAAGTGCCAAAAACAATTAAAAACCCATAAAATCGCAACTTTACACGTAATTACTAGCATATGACTATGCTTTACAATTCTATCCACTTCAACAAAATAATATATACCAAATAATATTGTATGCCAAGTTTCGTACAAAACAAACCAAGTTTGAGATACATTATGCGCAAAAGGGGCAAAAAACTTTAAAAACCCTTAAAATCGCAACTTAACACGTAATTTTTAGCATATGATTATGATTGTCAATTCTAACCATTTAACCACAATAATATATGCCATAAAATGTTGTGTGTCATTTTCGTGCAAAACAAACCAAGTTTGAGCTAGTTTATGCGCAAAAGTGCCAAAAAACGCTTAAAAACCCATAAAATCGCAACTTAACACGTAATTTCTAGTATATGACTATGATTTTAAATTCTAACCACTTCAACACAATAATATATACGAAAAAGTGTGGTGTGCCAAGTTTCGTGCAAAACAAACCAAGTTTGAGCTAGTTTATGCGCAAAAGTGCCAAAAACGCTTAAAAACCCATAAAATCGCAACTTAACACGTAATTTCTAACATATGATTATGATTTTCAATTCTAACCACTTCAACACAATTATATATTCCAAAAAATGTTGTGTGACATGTTTCGTGCAAAACAAACCAAGTTTTAGCTAGTTGATGCGCAAAAGTGCAAAAAACGCTTAAAAACCCATAAAATCGCAACTTCACACGTAATTTCTAGTATATGACTATGATTTTAAATTATAACCACTTCAACACAATAATATATACGAAAAAGTGTAGTGCGCCAAGTTTCGGGCAAAACAAACCAAGTTTTAGCTACTTTACGCGCAAAAGTGCCAAAAACGCTTAAAACCCCATAAAATCGCAACTTAACACGTAACTTCTAGCATATGACTATGATTTTCAATTCTAACCACTTTAACACAATAATATATACCAAAAAGTGTTGTGTGCCATATTTCGTGCAAAACAAACCAAGTTTGAGCTACTTCATGCGCGAAAATGCCAAAAACGTTTTTAAAACCCCATAAAATTGCAACTTAACACGTAATTTCTAGTATATGACTATGATTTTAAATTCTAACCACTTCAACACAATAATACATACGAAAAAGTATGGTGTGCCATGTTTCGTGCAAAACAAACCACGTTTGAGCTACTTTACGCGCAAAAGGGCCAAAAACGCTTAAAACTCCATAAATTCGAATCTTAACACGTAGTTTGTAGCATATGAGTATGATTTTCAATTGTAACCACTTTAACAAAATAATATATACCAAATATTGTTGTGTGCCAAGTTTCGTGCAACACAAACCAAGTTTGAGCTACTTTATGCGTAAAAGTCCCAAAAACGGTTGGAAACCCATAAAATCGCAACTTAACACGTAATTTCAAGCATATGACTATAATTTTGAATTCTAACCACTTCAACTAAATAATATATACCAAATATTGTTGTGTGCCATGTTTCGTACAAAACAAACCAAGTTTGAGATACCTTATGCGTAAAAGGGGCAAAAAAGCTAAAAAACCGTTAAAATCGCAACTTAATACGTAATTTCTAGCATATGACTATGATTTTCAATTCTAACCACTTCAACACAATAATATATTCCAAATAGTTTTCTGTGCCAAGTTTCGTGCAAAACAAACCAAGTTTGAGCTACTTTACGCGCAAAAGTGCCAAAAACGCTTAAAACCCTATAAAATCGCAACTTAACACGTAATTTCTAGCATATGACTATGATTTTCAATTCTAACCACTTCAACAAAATAATATATACCAAAAAGTGTTGTGTGCCAAGTTTCGTGCAAAACAAACCAAGTTTGAGCTACTTTATACGCAAAAGTGCCAAAAACATTTAAAAACCCATAAAATCGCAACTTAACACGTAATTTCTAGTATATGACTATGATTTTAATATCTAACCACTTCTACACAATAATATATACGAAAAAGTGTGGTGTGCCAAGTATCGTGCAAAACAAATCAAGTTTGAGCTAGTTTATGCGCAAAAGTGCCAAAAACGTTTAAAAACCCATAAAATCGCAACTTAACACGTAATTTCTAGTATATGACTATGATTTTATATTCTAAACACTTCAACACAATAATATATACGAAAAAGTATGGTGTGCCATGTTTCGTGCAAACAAACCAAGTTTGAGCTAGTTTTACGCGCAAAAGAAACAAAAACGCTTAAAACTCCATAAAATCGAAACTTAACAACTAGTTTGTAGCATATGAGTATGATTTTCAATTGGAACCACTTTAACAAAATAATATATACCAAATAGTGTTGTGTGCCAAGTTTCGTGCAACACAAACCAAGTTTGAGCTACTTTATGCGCAAAAGTCCCAAAAACGGTTGGAAACCCATAAAATCGCAACTTAACACGTAATTTCTAGCATATGACTATGATTTTGAATTCTAACCACTTCAACTAAATAATATATACCAAATATTGTTGTGTGCCAAGTTTCATGCAAAACAAACCAAGTTTGAGCTACTTTATGCGCAAAAGTGCCAAAAACGCTTAAAAACCCATAAAATCGCAACTTTACACGTAATTTCTAGCATATGACTATGATTTTGAATTCTAACCACTTCAAAAAAATAATATATACCAAATAGTGTTGTGTGCCAAGTTTCGTACAAAACAATCCAAGTTTGAGATACATTATGCGCAAAAGGGTCCAAAAAGTTTAAAAACCCTTAAAATCGCAACTTAACACGTAATTTCTAGCATATGATGATGATTTCAATTCTAACCACTTCAACACAATAATATATTCCAAAAAATATTGTGCTCCATGTTTCGTGCAAAACAAACCAAGTTTGAGCTACTTTATGCGCAAAAATGCCGAAAACATTTTAAATCCCCATAAAATCGCAACTTAACACGTAATTTCGAGTATATGACTATGATTTTAAATTCTAACCATTTCAACACAATAATATATAAGAAAAAGTGTGGTGTGCCAAGTTTCCTGCAAAACAAACCAAGTTTGAGCAACTTTACGCGCAAAAGAGCAAAAAACGCTTAAAACCCCATAAAATCGCAACTTCACACGTAATTTCTAGTATATGACTATGATTTTAAATTCTAACCACTTCAACACAATAATATATACGAAAAAGTGTAGTGCGCCAAGTTTCGGGCAAAACAAACCAAGTTTTAGCTACTTTACGCGCCAAAGTGCCAAAAACGCTTAAAACCCCATAAAATCGCAACTTAACACGTAACTTCTAGCATATGACTATGATTTTCAATTCTAACCACTTTAACACAATAATATATACCAAAAAGTGTTGTGTGCCATATTTCGTGCAAAACAAACCAAGTTTGACTACTTCATGCGCGAAAATGCCAAAAACGTTTAAAACCCCATAAAATTGCAACTTAACACGTAATTTCTAGTATATGACTATGATTTTAAATTCTAACCACTTCAACACAATAATACATACGAAAAAGTATGGTGTGCCATGTTTCGTGCAAAACAAACCAAGTTTGAGCTACTTTACGCGCAAAAGGGCCAAAAACGCTTAAAACTCCATAAATTCGAAACTTAACACGTAGTTTGTAGCATATGAGTATGATTTTCAATTGTAACCACTTTAACAAAATAATATATACCAAATATTGTTGTGTGCCAAGTTTCGTGCAACACAAACCAAGTTTGAGCTACTTTATGCGTAAAAGTCCCAAAAACGGTTGGAAACCATAAAATCGCAACTTAACACGTAATTTCAAGCATATGACTATAATTTTGAATTCTAACCACTTCAACTAAATATATATACCAAATATTGTTGTGTGCCAAGTTTCGTACAAAACAAACCAAGTTTGAGATACCTTATGCGTAAAAGGGGCAAAAAAGCTAAAAAACCGTTAAAATCGCAACTTAATACGTAATTTCTAGCATATGACTATGATTTTCAATTCTAACCACTTCAACACAATAATATGTTCCAAATAGTTTTTCTGTGCCATGTTTCGTGCAAAACAAACCAAGTTTGAGCTACTTTACGCGCAAAAGTGCCAAAAACGCATAAAACCCTATAAAATCGAAACTTAACACGTAATTTCTAGCATATGACTATGATTTTCAATTCTAACCACTTCAACAAAATAATATATACCAAAAAGTGTTGTGTGCCAAGTTTCGTGCAAAACAAACCAAGTTTGAGCTACTTTAGACGCAAAAGTGCCAAAAACATTTAAAAACCCATAAAATCACAACTTAACACGTAATTTCTAGTATATGACTATGATTTTAAATTCTAACCACTTCAACACAATAATATATACGAAAAAGTGTGGTGTGCCAAGTATCGTGCAAAACAAATCAAGTTTGAGCTAGTTTATGCGCAAAAGTGCCAAAAACGTTTAAAAACCCATAAAATCGCAACTTAACACGTAATTTCTAGTATATGACTATGATTTTAAATTCTAACCACTTCAACACAATAATATATACGAAAAAAGTATTGTGTACTATGTTTCGTGCAAAACAAACTAAGTTTGAGCTACTTTACGCGCAAAAGGGCCAAAAACGCTTAAAACTCCATAAAATCGAAACTTAACACGTAGTTTGTAGCATATGAGTATGATTTTCAATTGTAACCACTTTAACAAAATAATATATACCAAATAGTATTGTGTGCCAACTTTCGTGCAAAACAAACATAGTTTGAGCTACTTTATGCGCAAAAGTCCCAAAAACGGTTGGAAACCCATAAAATCGCAACTTAACACGTAATTTCTAGAATATGACTATGATTTTGAATTCTAACCACTTCAACTAAATAATATATACCAAATATCGTTGTGTGCCAAGTTTCGTACAAAACAAACCAAGTTTGAGATACCTTATGCGTAAAAGGGGCAAAAAAGCTTAAAAACCGTTAAAATCGCAACTTAATACGTAATTTCTAGCATATGACTATGATTTTCAATTCTAACCACTTCAACACAATAATATATTCCAAATAGTTTTCTGTGCCAAGTTTCTTGCATACAAACCAAGTTTGAGCTACTTTATGCGCAAAAGTGCGAAAAAACACTTTAGAACCCATAAAATCGCAACATAACACGTAATTTCCAGTATATGACTATCATTTTAAATTCTAACAGCTTCAACACAATAATATATACCAAAAAGTGTGGTGTGCCAAGTTTCGTGCAAAACAAACCAAGTTTGAGCTACTTTACGCGCAAAAGTGGCAAAAACCCTTAAAACCCCATAATATCGCAACTTAACACGTAATTTCTAGCATATGACTATGATTTTACATTCTAACCACTTCAACAAAATAATATATACCAAAAAGTGTTGTGTGCCAAGGTTCGTGCAAAACAAACCAAGTTTGACCTACTTTACGCGCAAAAGGGCCAAAAACGCTTAAAACTCCATAAAATCGAAACTTAACACGTAGTTTGTAGCATATGACTATGATTTTCAATTGAAACCACTTTAAAAAAATAATATATACCAAATAGTGTTGTGTGCCAAGTTTCATGCAAAACAAACCAAGTTTGAGCTACTTTATGCGCAAAAGTGCCAAAAACGCTTAAAAACCCATAAAATCGCAACTTTACACGTAATTTCTAGCATATGACTATGATTTTGAATTCTAACCACTTCAAAAAAATAATATATACCAAATAGTGTTGTGTGCCAAGTTTCGTACAAAACAATCCAAGTTTGAGATACATTATGCGCAAAAGGGTCCAAAAAGTTTAAAAACCCTTAAAATCGCAACTTAACACGTAATTTCTAGCATATGATGATGATTTTCAATTCTAACCACTTCAACACAATAATATATTCCAAAAAATATTGTGCTCCATGTTTCGTGCAAAACAAACCAAGTTTGAGCTACTTTATGCGCAAAAATGCCAAAAACATTTTAAATCCCCATAAAATCGCAACTTAACACGTAATTTCGAGTATATGACTATGATTTTAAATTCTAACCATTTCAACACAATAATATATAAGAAAAAAGTGTGGTGTGCCAAGTTTCCTGCAAAACAAACCAAGTTTGAGCAACTTTACGCGCAAAAGGGCAAAAAACGCTTAAAACCCCATAAAATCGCAACTTAACACGTAATTTCTAGCATATGACTCTGATTTTCAATTCTAATGACTTCATCAAAATAATATATACCAAAAAATTCTTGTGTGCCAAGTTTCGTGCAAAACAAACCATGTTTGAGCTAGTTGATGCGCAAAAGTGCAAAAAACGCTTAGAAACCCATAAAATCGCAACTTCACACGTAATTTCTAGTATATGACTATGATTTTAAATTCTAACCACTTCAACACAATAATATATACGAAAAAGTGTAGTGCGCCAAGTTTCGGGCAAAACAAACCAAGTTTTAGCTACTTTACGCGCCAAAGTGCCAAAAACGCTTAAAACCCCATAAAATCGCAACTTAACACGTAACTTCTAGCATATGACTATGATTTTCAATTCTAACCACTTTAACACAATAATATATACCAAAAAGTGTTGTGTGCCATATTTCGTGCAAAACAAACCAAGTTTGAGCTACTTCATGCGCGAAAATGCCAAAAACGTTTTAAAACCCCATAAAATTGCAACTTAACACGTAATTTCTAGTATATGACTATGATTTTAAATTCTAACCACTTCAACACAATAATACATACGAAAAAGTATGGTGTGCCATGTTTCGTGCAAAACAAACCAAGTTTGAGCTACTTTACGCGCAAAAGGGCCAAAAACGCTTAAAACTCCATAAATTCGAAACTTAACACGTAGTTTGTAGCATATGAGTATGATTTTCAATTGTAACCACTTTAACAAAATAATATATACCAAATATTGTTGTGTGCCAAGTTTCGTGCAACACAAACCAAGTTTGAGCTACTTTATGCGTAAAAGTCCCAAAAACGGTTGGAAACCCATAAAATCGCAACTTAACACGTAATTTCAAGCATATGACTATAATTTTGAATTCTAACCACTTCAACTAAATAATATATACCAAATATTGTTGTGTGCTAAGTTTCGTACAAAACAAACCAAGTTTGAGATACCTTATGCGTAAAAGGGGCAAAAAAGCTAAAAAACCGTTAAAATCGCAACTTAATACGTAATTCTAGCATATGACTATGATTTTCAATTCTAACCACTTCAACACAATAATATATTCCAAATAGTTTTCTGTGCCATGTTTCGTGCAAAACAAACCAAGTTTGAGCTACTTTACGCGCAAAAGTGCCAAAAACGCTTAAAACCCTATAAAATCGCAACTTAACATGTAATTTCTAGCATATGACTATGATTTTCAATTCTAACCACTTCAACAAAATAATATATACCAAAAAGTGTTGTGTGCCAAGTTTCGTGCAAAACAAACCAAGTTTGAGCTACTTTATACGCAAAAGTGCCAAAAACATTTAAAAACCCATAAAATCGCAACTTAACACGTAATTTCTAGTATATGACTATGATTTTAAATTTTAACCACTTCAACAAAATAATATATACAGAAAAGTGTTGTGTGCCAAGTTTCATGCAACACAAACCAAGTATGAGGTACTTTATGCGCAAAAGAACCAAAAAACGCTTAAAAACCCATAAAATCGCAACTTTACAGGCAATTTCTAGCACATGACTATGATTTTGAATTCTAACCACTTAAAAAAAATATATATATACCAAATAGTGTTGTGTGCCAAGTTTCGTACAAAACAAACCAAGTTTGAGATACATTATGCGCAAAAGGGGCCAAAAAGCTTAAAAACCCTTAAAATCGAAACTTAACACGTAATTTCTAACATATGATTATGATTTTCAATTCTAACCACTTCAACACAATTATATATTCCAAAAAATGTTGTGTGCCATGTTTCGTGCAAAACAAACCAAGTTTTAGCTAGTTGATGCGCAAAAGTGCAAAAAAACGCTTAAAAACCCATAAAATCGCAACTTCACACGTAATTTCTAGTATATGACTATGATTTTAAATTCTAACCACTTCAACACAATAATATATACGAAAAAGTGTAGTGCGCCAAGTTTCGGGCAAAACAAACAAAGTTTTAGCTACTTTACGCGCAACAGTGCCAAAAACGCTTAAAACCCCATAAAATCGCAACTTAACACGTAATTTCTAGTATATGACTATGATTTTAAATTCTAACCACTTCAACACAATAATACATACGAAAAAGTATGGTGTGCCATGTTTCGTGCAAAACAAACCAAGTTTGAGCTACTTTACGCGCGAAAAGGGCCAAAAACGCTTTAAAACTCCATAAATTCGAAACTTAACACGTAGTTTGTAGCATATGAGTATGATTTTCAATTGTAACCACTTTAACAAAATAATATATACCAAATATTGTTGTGTGCCAAGTTTCGTGCAACACAAACCAAGTTTGAGCTACTTTATGCGTAAAAGTCCCAAAAACGGTTGGAAACCCATAAAATCGCAACTTAACACGTAATTTCAAGCATATGACTATAATTTTGAATTCTAACCACTTCAACTAAATAATATATACCAAATATTGTTGTGTGCCAAGTTTCGTACAAAACAAACCAAGTTTGAGATACCTTATGCGTAAAAGGGGCAAAAAAGCTAAAAAACCGTTAAAATCGCAACTTAATACGTAATTTCTAGCATATGACTATGATTTTCAATTCTAACCACTTCAACACAATAATATATTCCAAATAGTTTTCTGTGCCATGTTTCGTGCAAAACAAACCAAGTTTGAGCTACTTTACGCGCAAAAGTGCCAAAAACGCTTAAAACCCTATAAAATCGCAACTTAACACGTAATTTCTAGCATATGACTATGATTTTCAATTCTAACCACTTCAACAAAATAATATATACCAAAAAGTGTTGTGTGCCAAGTTTCGTGCAAAACAAACCAAGTATACGCAAAAGTGCCAAAAACATTTAAAAACCCATAAAATCGCAACTTAACACGTAATTTCTAGTATATGACTATGATTTTAAATTCTAACCACTTCAACAAAATAATATATACAGAAAAGTGTTGTGTGCCAAGTTTCATGCAACACAAACCAAGTATGAGGTACTTTATGCGCAAAAGAACCAAAAACGCTTAAAAACCCATAAAATCGCAACTTTACAGGCAATTTCTAGCACATGACTATGATTTTGAATTCTAACCACTTAAAAAAAATATATATATACCAAATAGTGTTGAGTGCCAAGTTTCGTACAAAACAAACCAACTTTGAGATACATTATGCGCAAAAGGGGCCAAAAAGCTTAAAAACCCTTAAAATCGCAACTTAACACGTAATTTCTAACATATGATTATGATTTTCAATTCTAACCACTTCAACACAATTATATATTCCAAAAAATGTTGTGTGCCATGTTTCGTGCAAAACAAACCAAGTTTTAGCTAGTTGATGCGCAAAAGTGCAAAAAACGCTTAAAAAACCCATAAAATCGCAACTTCACACGTAATTTCTAGTATATGACTATGATTTTAAATTCTAACCACTTCAACACAATAATATATACGAAAAAGTGTAGTGCGCCAAGTTTCGGGCAAAACAAACCAAGTTTTAGCTACTTTACGCGCAAAAGTGCCAAAAACGCTTAAAACCCCATAAAATCGCAACTTAACACGTAACTTCTAGCATATGACTATGATTTTCAATTCTAACCACTTTAACACAATAATATATACCAAAAAGTGTTGTGTGCCATATTTCGTGCAAAACAAACCAAGTTTGAGCTACTTCATGCGCGAAAATGCCAAAAACGTTTTAAAACCCCATAAAATTGCAACTTAACACGTAATTTCTAGTATATGACTATGATTTTAAATTCTAACCACTTCAACACAATAATACATACGAAAAAGTATGGTGTGCCATGTTTCGTGCAAAACAAACCACGTTTGAGCTACTTTACGCGCAAAAGGGCCAAAAACGCTTAAAACTCCATAAATTCGAAACTTAACACGTAGTTTGTAGCATATGAGTATGATTTTCAATTGTAACCACTTTAACAAAATAATATATACCAAATATTGTTGTGTGCCAAGTTTCGTGCAACACAAACCAAGTTTGAGCTACTTTATGCGTAAAAGTCCCAAAAACGGTTGGAAACCCATAAAATCGCAACTTAACACGTAATTTCAAGCATATGACTATAATTTTGAATTCTAACCACTTCAACTAAATAATATATACCAAATATTGTTGTGTGCCAAGTTTCGTACAAAACAAACCAAGTTTGAGATACCTTATGCGTAAAAGGGGCAAAAAAGCTAAAAAACCGTTTAAAATCGCAACTTAATACGTAATTTCTAGCATATGACTATGATTTTCAATTCTAACCACTTCAACACAATAATATATTCCAAATAGTTTTCTGTGCCAAGTTTCGTGCAAAACAAACCAAGTTTGAGCTACTTTACGCGCAAAAGTGCCAAAAACGCTTAAAACCCTATAAAATCGCAACTTAACACGTAATTTCTAGCATATGACTATGATTTTCAATTCTAACCACTTCAACAAAATAATATATACCAAAAAGTGTTGTGTGCCAAGTTTCGTGCAAAACAAACCAAGTTTGAGCTACTTTATACGCAAAAGTGCCAAAAACATTAAAAAACCCATAAAATCGCAACTTAACACGTAATTTCTAGTATATGACTATGATTTTAAATTCTAACCACTTCTACACAATAATATATACGAAAAAGTGTGGTGTGCCAAGTATCGTGCAAAACAAATCAAGTTTGAGCTAGTTTATGCGCAAAAGTGCCAAAAACGTTTAAAAACCCACAAAATCGCAACTTAACACGTAATTTCTAGTATATGACTATGATTTTAAAATTCTAAACACTTCAACACAATAATATATACGAAAAAGTATGGTGTGCCATGTTTCGTGCAAAACAAACCAAGTTTGAGCTACTTTACGCGCAAAAGAACCAAAAACGCTTAAAACTCCATAAAATCGAAACTTAACAACTAGTTTGTAGCATATGAGTATGATTTTCAATTGGAACCACTTTAAACAAAATAATATATACCAAATAGTGTTGTGTGCCAAGTTTCGTGCAACACAAACCAAGTTTGAGCAACTTTATGCGCAAAAGTCCCAAAAACGGTTGGAAACCCATAAAATCGCAACTTAACACGTAATTTCTAGCATATGACTATGATTTTGAATTCTAACCACTTCAACTAAATAATATATACCAAATATTGTTGTGTACCAAGTTTCGTACAAAACAAACCAAGTTTGAGATACCTTATGCGTAAAAGGGGCAAAAAAGCTTAAAAACCGTTAAAATCGCAACTTAATACGTAATTTCTAGCATATGACTATGATTTTCAATTCTAACCACTTCAACACAATAATATATTCCAAATAGTTTTCTGTGCCAAGTTTCTTGCATACAAACCAAGTTTGAGCTACTTTATGCGCAAAAGTGCGAAAAAACACTTTAGAACCCATAAAATCGCAACATAACACGTACTTTCCAGTATATGACTATCATTTTAAATTCTAACTGCTTCAACACAATAATATATACCAAAAAGTGTGGTGTGCCAAGTTTCGTGCAAAACAAACCAAGTTTGAGCTACTTTACGCGCAAAAGTGGCAAAAACGCTTAGAACCCCATAATATCGCAACTTAACACGTAATTTCTAGCATATGACTATGATTTTACATTCTAACCACTTCAACAAAATAATATATACCAAAAAGTGTTGTGTGCCAAGGTTCGTGCAAAACAAACCAAGTTTGACCTACTTTATGCGCAAAAGGGCCAAAAACGCTTAAAACTCCATAAAATCGAAACTTAACACGTAGTTTGTAGCATATGACTATGATTTTCAATTGAAACCACTTTAAAAAAATAATATATACCAAATAGTGTTGTGTGCCAAGTTTCATGCAAAACAAACCAAGTTTGAGCTACTTTATGCGCAAAAGTGCCAAAAACGCTTAAAAACCCATAAAATCGCAACTTTACACGTAATTTCTAGCATATGACTATGATTTTGAATTCTAACCACTTCAAAAAAATAATATATACCAAATAGTGTTGTGTGCCAAGTTTCGTACAAAACAATCCAAGTTTGAGATACATTATGCGCAAAAGGGTCCAAAAAGTTTAAAAAACCCTTAAAATCGCAACTTAACACGTAATTTCTAGCATATGATGATGATTTTCAATTCTAACCACTTCAACACAATAATATATTCCAAAAAATATTGTGCTCCATGTTTCGTGCAAAACAAACCAAGTTTGAGCTACTTTATGCGCAAAAATGCCAAAAACATTTTAAATCCCCATAAAATCGCAACTTAACACGTAATTTCGAGTATATGACTATGATTTTAAATTCTAACCATTTCAACATAATAATATATAAGAAAAAGTGTGGTGTGCCAAGTTTCCTGCAAAACAAACCAAGTTTGAGCAACTTTACGCGCAAAAGGGCAAAAAAACGCTTAAAACCCCATAAAATCGCAACTTAACACGTAATTTCTAGCACATGACTCTGATTTTCAATTCTAATGACTTCATCAAAATAATATATACCAAAAAATTCTTGTGTGCCAAGTTTCGTGCAAAACAAACCATGTTTGAGCTAGTTGATGCGCAAAAGTGCAAAAAACGCTTAAAAACCCATAAAATCGCAACTTCACACGTAATTTCTAGTATATGACTATGATTTTAAATTCTAACCACTTCAACACAATAATATATACGAAAAAGTGTAGTGCGCCAAGTTTCGGGCAAAACAAACCAAGTTTTAGCTACTTTACGCGCCAAAGTGCCAAAAACGCTTAAAACCCATAAAATCGCAACTTAACACGTAACTTCTAGCATATGACTATGATTTTCAATTCTAACCACTTTAACACAATAATATATACCAAAAAGTGTTGTGTGCCATATTTCGTGCAAAACAAACCAAGTTTTGAGCTACTTCATGCGCGAAAATGCCAAAAACGTTTTAAAACCCCATAAAATTGCAACTTAACACGTAATTTCTAGTATATGACTATGATTTTAAATTCTAACCACTTCAACACAATAATACATACGAAAAAGTATGGTGTGCCATGTTTCGTGCAAAACAAACCAAGTTTGAGCTACTTTACGCGCAAAAGGGCCAAAAACGCTTAAAACTCCATAAATTCGAAACTTAACACGTAGTTTGTAGCATATGAGTATGATTTTCAATTGTAACCACTTTAACAAAATAATATATACCAAATATTGTTGTGTGCCAAGTTTCGTGCAACACAAACCAAGTTTGAGCTACTTTATGCGTAAAAGTCCCAAAAACGGTTGGAAACCCATAAAATCGCAACTTAACACGTAATTTCAAGCATATGACTATAATTTTGAATTCTAACCACTTCAACTAAATAATATATACCAAATATTGTTGTGTGCCAAGTTTCGTACAAAACAAACCAAGTTTGAGATACCTTATGCGTAAAAGGGGCAAAAAAGCTAAAAAACCGTTAAATCGCAACTTAATACGTAATTTCTAGCATATGACTATGATTTTCAATTCTAACCACTTCAACACAATAATATATTCAAATAGTTTTCTGTGCCATGTTTCGTGCAAAACAAACCAAGTTTGAGCTACTTTACGCGCAAAAGTGCCAAAAACGCTTAAAACCCTATAAAATCGCAACTTAACACGTAATTTCTAGCATATGACTATGATTTTCAATTCTAACCACTTCAACAAAATAATATATACCAAAAAGTGTTGTGTGCCAAGTTTCGTGCAAAACAAACCAAGTTTGAGCTACTTTATACGCAAAAGTGCCAAAAACATTTAAAAACCCATAAAATCGCAACTTAACACGTAATTTCTAGTATATGACTATGATTTTAAAATTCTAACCACTTCAACACAATAATATATACGAAAAAGTGTGGTGTGGCCAAGTATCGTGCAAAACAAATCAAGTTTGAGCTAGTTTATGCGCAAAAGTGCCAAAAAAACGTTTAAAAACCCATAAAATCGCAACTTAACACGTAATTTCTAGTATATGACTATGATTTTAAATTCTAACCACTTCAACACAATAATATATACGAAAAAGTATTGTGTACTATGTTTCGTGCAAAACAAACTAAGTTTGAGCTACTTTACGCGCAAAAGGGCCAAAAACGCTTTAAAACTCCATAAAATGGAAACTTAACACGTAGTTTGTAGCATATGAGTATGATTTTCAATTGTAACCACTTTAACAAAATAATATATACAAAATAGTATTGTGTGCCAACTTTCGTGCAAAACAAACATAGTTTGAGCTACTTTATGCGCAAAAGTCCCAAAAACGGTTGGAAACCCATAAAATCGCAACTTAACACGTAATTTCTAGAATATGACTATGATTTTGATTCTAACCACTTCAACTAAATAATATATACCAAATATCGTTGTGTGCCAAGTTTCGGACAAAACAAACCAAGTTTGAGATACATTATGCGCGAAAGGGGAGAAAAAGCTTAAAAACCCTTAAAATCGCAACTTAATACGTAATTTCTAGCATATGACTATGATTTTCAATTCTAACCACTTCAACACAATAATACATACCAAATAGTTTTTCTGTGCCAAGTTTTTCTGCAAAACAAACCAAGTTTGGGCTACTTTACGCGCAAAAGTGCGAACAACGCTTAACACCCCACAAAATCGCAACTTAACAAATAATTTCTAGTATATGACTATGATTTTCAATTCTAACGACTTCAACAAAATAATATATACTGAAAAGTGTTGTGTGCCAAGTTTCATGCAACACAAACCAAGTATGAGGTACTTTATGCGCAAAAGAACCAAAAACGCTTAAAAACCCATAAAAATCGCAACTTTACAGGCAATTTCTAGCACATGACTATGATTTTGAATTCTAACCACTTAAAAAAAATATATATATACCAAATAGTGTTGTGTGCCAAGTTTCGTACAAAACAAACCAAGTTTGAGATACATTATGCGCAAAAGGGGCCAAAAAGCTTAAAAACCCTTAAAATCGCAACTTAACACGTAATTTCTAACATATGATTATGATTTTCAATTCTAACCACTTCAACACAATATATATTCCAAAAAATGTTGTGTGTGCCATGTTTCGTGCAAAACAAACCAAGTTTTTAGCTAGTTGATGCGCCAAAAGTGCAAAAAACGCTTAAAAACCCATAAAATCGCAACTTCACAGGTAATTTCTAGTATATGACTATGATTTTAAATTCTAACCACTTCAACACAATAATATATACGAAAAAGTGTAGTGCGCCAAGTTTCGGGCAAAACAAACCAAGTTTTAGCTACTTTACGCGCAAAAGTGCCAAAAACGCTTAAAACCCCATAAAAATCGCAACTTAACACGTAACTTCTAGCATATGACTATGATTTTCAATTCTAACCACTTTAACACAATAATATATACCAAAAAGTGTTGTGTGCCATATTTCGTGCAAAACAAACCAAGTTTGAGCTACTTCATGCGCGGAAAATGCCAAAAACGTTTTAAAACCCTATAAAATTGCAACTTAACACGTAATTTCTAGTATATGACTATGATTTTAAATTCTAACCACTTCAACACAATAATACATACGAAAAAGTATGGTGTGCCATGTTTCGTGCAAAACAAACCACGTTTGAGCTACTTTACGCGCAAAAGGGCCAAAAACGCTTTAAAACTCCATAAATTCGAAACTTAACACGTAGTTTGTAGCATATGAGTATGATTTTCAATTGTAACCACTTTAACAAAATAATATATACCAAATATTGTTGTGTGCCAAGTTTCGTGCAACACAAACCAAGTTTGAGCTACTTTATGCGTAAAAGTCCCAAAAACGGTTGGAAACCCATAAATCGCAACTTAACACGTAATTTCAAGCATATGACTATAATTTTGAATTCTAACCACTTCAACTAAATAATATATACCAAATATTGTTGTGTGCCAAGTTTCGTACAAAACAAACCAAGTTTGAGATACCTTATGCGTAAAAGGGGCAAAAAAGCTAAAAAACCGTTTAAAATCGCAACTTAATACGTAATTTCTAGCATATGACTATGATTTTCAATTCTAACCACTTCAACACAATAATATATTCCAAATAGTTTTCTGTGCCAAGTTTCGTGCAAAACAAACCAAGTTTGAGCTACTTTACGCGCAAAAGTGCCAAAAAACACTTAAAAACCCTATAAAATCGCAACTTAACACGTAATTTCTAGCATATGACTATGATTTTCAATTCTAACCACTTCAACAAAATAATATATACCAAAAAGTGTTGTGTGCCAAGTTCGTGCAAAACAAACCAAGTTTGAGCTACTTTATACGCAAAAGTGCCAAAAACAATTTAAAAACCCATAAAATCGCAACTTAACACGTAATTTCTAGTAGATGACTATGATTTTAAATTCTAACCACTTCTACACAATAATATATACGAAAAAGTGTGGTGTGCCAAGTATCGTGCAAAACAAATCAAGTTTGAGCTAGTTTATGCGCAAAAGTGCCAAAAACGTTTAAAAACCCATAAAATCGCAACTTAACACGTAATTTCTAGTATATGACTATGATTTTAAATTCTAACCACTTCAACACAATAATATATACGAAAAAGTATTGTGTACTATGTTTTCGTGCAAAACAAACTAAGTTTGAGCTACTTTACGCGCAAAAGGGCCAAAAACGCTTAAAACTCCATAAAATCGAAACTTAACACGTAGTTTTTGTAGCATATGAGTATGATTTTCAATTGTAACCACTTTAACAAAATAATATATACCAAATAGTATTGTGTGCCAACTTTCGTGCAAAACAAACATAGTTTGAGCTACTTTATGCGCAAAAGTCCCAAAAACGGTTGGAAACCCATAAAATCGCAACTTAACACGTAATTTCTAGAATATGACTATGATTTTGAATTCTAACCACTTCAACTAAATAATATATACCAAATATCGTTGTGTGCCAAGTTTCGGACAAAACAAACCAAGTTTGAGATACATTATGCGCGAAAGGGGAGAAAAAGCTTAAAAACCCTTAAAATTGCAACTTAATACGTAATTTCTAGCATATGACTATGATTTTCAATTCTAACCACTTCAACACAATATTATAAACCAAATAGTTTTCTGTGCCAAGTTTTGTGCAAAACAAACCAAGTTTGGGCTACTTTACGCGCAAAAGTGCGAACAACGCTTAACACCCCATAAAATCACTACTTAACAAATAATTTCTAGTATATGACTATGATTTTCAATTCTAACGACTTCAACAAAATAATATATACAGAAAAGTGTTGTGTGCCAAGTTTCATGCAAGACAAACCAAGTATGAGGTACTTTATGCGCAAAAGACCCAAAAACGCTTAAAAACCCATAAAATCGCAACTTTACAGGTAATTTCTAGCACATGACTATGATTTTGAATTCTAACCACTTAAAAAAAAATATATATATATATACCAAATAGTGTTGTGTGCCAAGTTTCGTACAAAACAAACCAAGTTTGAGATACATTATGCGCAAAAGGGGCCAAAAAGCTTAAAAACCCTTAAAATCGCAACTTAACACGTAATTTCTAACATATGATTATGATTTTCAATTCTAACCACTTGAACACAATATATATTCCAAAAAATGTTGTGTGCCATGTTTCGTGCAAAACAAACCAAGTTTTAGCTAGTTGATGCGCAAAAGTGCAAAAAACGCTTAAAAACCCATAAAATCGCAACTTCACACGTAATTTCTAGTATATGACTATGATTTTAAATTCTAACCACTTCAACACAATAATATATACGAAAAAGTGTAGTGCGCCAAGTTCGGGCAAAACAAACCAAGTTTTAGCTACTTTACGCGCAAAAGTGCCCAAAAAACGCTAAAACCCCATAAAATCGCAACTTAACACGTAACTTCTAGAATATGACTATGATTTTCAATTCTAACCACTTTAACACAATAATATATACCAAAAAGTGTTGTGTGCCATATTTCGTGCAAAACAAACCAAGTTTGAGCTACTTCATGCGCGAAAATGCCAAAAACGTTTTAAAACCCCATAAAATTGCAACTTAACACGTAATTTCTAGTATATGACTATGATTTTAAATTCTAACCACTTCAACACAATAATACATACGAAAAAGTATGGTGTGCCATGTTTCGTGCAAAACAAACCAAGTTTGAGCTACTTTACGTGCAAAAGGGCTAAAAACGCTTAAAACTCCATAAATTCGAAACTTAACACGTAGTTTGTAGCATATGAGTATGATTTTCAATTGTAACCACTTTAACAAAATAATATATACCAAATATTGTTGTGTGCCAAGTTTCGTGCAACACAAACCAAGTTTGAGCTACTTTATGCGGTAAAAGTCCCAAAAACGGTTGGAAACCCATAAAATCGCAACTTAACACGTAATTTTTAGCATATGACTATAATTTTGAATTCTAACCACTTCAACTAAATTATATATACCAAATATTGTTGTGTGCCAAGTTTCGTACAAAACAAACCAAGTTTGAGATACCTTATGCGCAAAAGGGGCCAAAAAGCTTAAAAACCCTTAAAATCGCAACTTAACACGTAATTTCTAACATATGATTATGATTTTCAATTCTAACCACTTCAACACAATTATATATTCCAAAAAATGTTGTGTGCCATGTTTCGTGCAAAACAAACCAAGTTTTAGGTAGTTGATGCGCAAAAGTGCAAAAAACGCTTAAAAACCCATAAAATCGCAACTTCACACGTAATTTCTAGTATATGACTATGATTTTAAATTCTAACCACTTAAACACAATAATATATACGAAAAAAGTGTAGTGCGCCAAGTTTCGGGCAAAACAAACCAAGTTTTAGCTACTTTACGCGCAAAAGTGCCAAAAACGCTTAAAACCCCATAAAATCGCAACTTAACACGTAACTTCTAGCATATGACTATGATTTTCAATTCTAACCACTTTAACACAATAATATATACCAAAAAGTGTTGTGTGCCATATTTCGTGCAAAACAAACCAAGTTTGAGCTACTTCATGCGCGAAAATGCCAAAAACGTTTTAAAACCCCATAAAATTGCAACTTAACACGTAATTTCTAGTATATGACTATGATTTTAAATTCTAACCACTTCAACACAATAATACATACGAAAAAGT
>NC_080053.1:23116141-23170036 GCF_026212465.1 Amaranthus tricolor
CCATAAAATTGCAACTTAAACACGTAATTTCTAGTATATGACTATGATTTTAAATTCTAACCACTTCAACACAATAATATATACGAAAAAGTGTGGTGTGCCAAGTTTCATGCAAAACAAACCAAGTTTGAGCAACTTTACGCGCAAAAGGGCCAAAAACTCTTAAAACCCCATAAAATCGCACCTTAACACGTAATTTCCAGCATATGACTATGATTTTCAATTCTAACCACTTCAACAAATATATATACCAAAAATTGTTGTGTGCCAAGTTTCGTGCAAAACAAACCAAGTTTGAGCTACTTTATGCGCAAAAGTGCCAAAATCTCTTAAATACCCTTAAAATCGCAACTTTACACGTAATTTCTAACATATGACTATGCTTTTGAATTCTAACCACTTCAACAATATAATATATACCAAATAGTGTTGTATGCCAAGTTTCGTACAAAACAAACCAAGTTTGAGATACATTATGCGCAAAAGGGGAGAAAAACCTTAAAAACCCTTAAAATCGCATCTTAACACGTAATTTCTAGCATATAATGATGATTTTCAATTCTAACCACTTCCACACAATAATATATTCCAAAAAATGTTGTGTTCCATGTTTCGTGCAAAACAAACCAAGTTTGAGCTACTTTATGCGCAAAAATGCCAAAAACTCTTAAAACCCCATAAAATCGCAACTTAACACGTATATATATATATATATATATATATATATATATATATATATATATATATATATATATATATATATATATATATATACATTTATATATATATATACATATATATATATATATATATATATATATATATATATATATATACACACACATATATATATATATATATATATATATATATATATATATATATATATATACATATATATATATATATATATATACATATATATATATATATATATATATATATATATATATATATATATATATATATATATATGTATATATATATATATAATATATATATATATATATATATATATATATATATGTATATATATATATATATATATATATATATATATATATATATATATATGTATATATATATATATATATATATATATATATATATATATATATATATATATATATATATATATATATATATATATATATATATATATATATATATATATATATATATATATATATATACATATATATATATATATATACATATATATATATATATATACATATAAATATACATATATATATATATATATATATATATATATATATATATATATATATATATATATACATATATATATATATATATACATATATATATACATATATATATATATATATATACATATATATATATATACATATATATATATATATATATATATATATATATATATATATATATATATATATATATATATATATATATATAGGTTTCATTATGGGTTATGTAATTTTGATTGTTCATGTTCATTACAAACAAGAGGGAGCTCAAGAGGTTCCCATAGTACTATCACTTAATTAACATAAGGTTACTAATATCACAATACTTTTTCCAGCGAACAAACATTGTACTTCTATAATGCCTACCGTAAGTCCCATTACAAAATACTCCTACGTACAAGACATATATCCTCTTCGGTCCCAAAATTTGTTCGACCATTTTGGTATCCTAGACCGCGATAATGGTGAATAGCCAATCCTTCACAGTACACGCAGCCATAGACTTCAGCTATTCTTTTTGCTGTCATACATTAATAAGATTGTAATTGATAAAAAGAATGTCATAATACACAATAGCAACAAAGTAATTGACCAACAAATTAATTTTGAAAAAAATATGTAAATAAAAAGTAGAAAAAGGAGCTAATTCAGAGAATAGAGGTGACTATTTAAATGGTAAACAAGAACAAAACTACATTTAAATGGTAAACAAACATAAAAATGGGTCTAAAATGGTTGCAATTCCATAAATATAAGGAAAATCGGTAAAATATGTCTTCCATTTTTCCATCATATCTGCAAGAATCGGCTTCAAATATGGGTTAGTATCATCATACGTATGTTTAAGGAGATGATAAAAAATAGTAATACACTCACTTATTACTAAGTGAATGTTCGGTTCATAAACATATGAAAAAATCTTAGTTGCGTGGTCATACGCTTCTAATATATTATGTACACCTATAGCTAATTCCCAAGTGTCATCAGCTATATAGCTATCTGTACACTCACTATACAGTTGTGTTATAACTGGACGATAAGCAATCGCCTTTGTTAATAAATTGTTGGTTGAGCCCCAACGTGTAGGAGTATCTAATGACCAATACACTTTTTTTAGTTGATATTGGTCACATAATTGTTTATATCGTCTCTTTATCTTTCCAATCCTAAGCCACTTCACTATATCTCTAATTGGTTCTAATAAATCGCTTAATTGTTTTATACCTGCTTGGCAAGATAAGTTAACTATATGCGCACAACAACGTATGTGTAATAAGCTACCCCCAAGGATAAAACTAAATGCAGGTTCGTTATACAAAAGTTCTATACATTTAATGTTAGCGGTTGCATTATCAGTTGAACAACAAAATATCTTATCTAATAAGTTCCATTCTCTACATATCTCTACTAATCCATATTTTATGTTTTCACCGGATGTCTTTCTGGCATTGTCTCAAAAGAAATTATTCTTTTTTGAATAACCTAATTTTGATCTATCCAATGTGCTGTTACACACATATAAGATTCTAAATGTGGGGGAGCAGACCAAATGTCAGTGATTATGTTAACCCTACCATTAAAAGATTTAAACATTTCAACTAATTCATAGCGCATTGATTCATATAATTTAATTGTGCGTCTTTTAAGAGTGCTCCTAGGGATTGCTCTATATTGTGGTTGCAAAGTTTTCCTAGTGTAACGCTCGTATGCCCTACTTTCACCATTGTTAAATGGCAATTCATCACAAATTACATACTTAGAAAATTCATCAATCATATCATTACGATTATATCTAAAAGGCATACATGTGCTGGGAATGTCCCACTGTATCTGTCGGCTTCCACTTGTGGTCCCGCTGCCGCTTGCTGCATGAGTTTCTTTTGTGATTCCATGCTTCTTTGCCAAATGTTTGTTAAAAGATCCCGTACCACCACCTAACACGTATTCACAAAACACAATAAATAAATTTTTATAAAATATGAATATATAATGTATGTATAAAAAACTTAAAAAGTATTTACCTTTGGCGAAACTGTATGAAACTAAGGGCTTTACTCCTTGACTTTCACAAATTTAACAAGTGCATAAGAAAATATCTGCATTGTCTGTTGGTTCTTTTGTGAAATACGACCACACATGTGAAACAGCTCTACCACTAGGAGGTGGCATTGCCGGAAAAGGTTGTCTTACTGGTTCATCTTCATCTAAATAAATAATTTAAAATTATAAAACTATAATTAAATAAATAAATAATTTAAAATTTAATTAATTTGAAGAATAAAATTATAAAACTAACCGATAGTTTGGAAAATCACTCGTTTACCACGAGCTTGTCTTTGTTGTTGTTCTTGTAATTGTTCTTCATGTGATCTTGTTGATGACTGTCGAGATACATGTATCCCAATAGGGGTCGTTGGTTCCTCTTCTTGTTCTTCTTCTTCATCAATTTGTATTTCTCTTTCCACTTCTTCTGCATAATTATGTAATTCTGGGTCGTACCCTTCTGGATAATTTGGTTCATAATTATAATTACTAATAGAAGGTGTTGTTGATACCGACGGAGTAGAAGTGGCCTTTCTTTTGGAGGAGCTGGAACCTCCCAATAATTTTGCCACTTTAGTAACTTTTTTGAGGCTTTTTTCAAAAATGAAGACATGATTGATAATATAGAAATAATAATAGAATTAAGAAATAAATAAATAATTAATAGACTAATTATGTAATTAACTAAATTAAGAAATAATTAAAAGAATAATTATGTAATTAAGAGAATAATTGCGTAATAAAAGAATTAAGTAGAGAGAGTAAGTAGAGAGAGTAGGTGAAGAGATGAGTTGTGAATGAAAATGATTGAAAGTGGTGGGTATTTATAAAAAAAATTGCAACGGCTAGTTTTTCACGGTTCCGGTTCCATGGAACCGGTGGGCCGGTTCACTTGGACCGGTCCCGGTTCCGGTTCCAAGGAACCGTTGGACCGGTTCAACCGGAGCGGTCCAGGTCCCGGTTTTGGTTCCGGTTCCATGGAACTGTTGGACCGGTTCACCCGGACCGATTCCGGTTCCAAACCGCGGTTTTTAGGTCCGGTTCATGAAGTTTTTTTCCGGCGGTTTCAGGGTTCCATCAACTTTTTTTCCGGCGGTTTCACTGTTCCGCGGTTCGGAACCTGTCGCAAACAGTTCCGGTTCCGGATCCGGTTCCAAGCGGTTCGGCACCGGTTCGGTTCCGGGTAACCCGCCCCGTGGCCATGCCTATGCGCAAAGGTGCCAAAAACGCTTAAAAACCCATAAAATCACAACTTAACACGTAATTTCTAGCATATGAATATGAATTTAAATTCTAACCACTTCAACACAATAATATATACCAAATAGTGTTATGTGCCAACTTTCGTGCAAAACAAACCAAGTTTGAGCAACTTTATGCACAAAAGTGCCAATAACGCTTAAAACCCCATAAAATCGCAGCGTAACACGTAATTGCTAGTATATGACTTTGATTTTCAATTCTAACCATTTCAACACAATAATATATACGAAAAAGTGTGGTGTGCCAACTACCGTGCAAAACAAACGAAGTTTGAGCTACTTTATGCGCAAAAGTGCCAAAAACGCTTAAAACCCCATAAAATAGTAACTTAACACGTAATTTCTAGTATATGACTATGATTTTCAATTCTAACCACTTCAACACAATAATATATACGAAAAAGTGTGGTGAGCAAAGTTTCGTGGAAAACAAACCAAGTTTGAGCTACTTTACTCGCCAAAGTGCCAAAAACGCTTAAAAACCCATAAAATAGCAACTTAACACGTAATTTCTAACATATGACTATGATTTTCAATTCTATCCACTTTAAAAAAATAATATAGACCAAAAAGTGTTATGTGCCATGTTTCGTGCAAAAAAAACAAAGTTTGAGCAAGTTTATGCGCAAAAGTGCCAAAAACGCTTAAAAAGCCATAAAATCGCAACTTAACACTTAATTTCTAGCATATGACTATGATTCTCAATTCTATCCACTTCAAGACATTAATATATACCAAAAAGTGTTGTGTGCCAACTTTTGTGCAAAACAAACCAAGTTTTAGCTACTTTATGCGCAAAAGTGCCAAAAACGCTTAAAAACCCATAAAATCGCAACTTTACACGTAATTTCTGGAATATAACAATGATTTTAAATTCTAACCACTTCAACACAATAATATATACCAAATAGTGTTCTGTGCCAAGTTTCGTGCAAAACAAACAAAGTTTGAGCTACTTTATGCGCAAAAGTGCCAAAAACGTTTTAAAACGAATAAAATCGCAACTTAACACGTAACTTCTAGTATATGACTATGATTTTAAATTCTAACCACTTAAACACAATAATATAAACGAAAAATTGTGGTGTGCCAAGTTTCGTGCAAAACAAACCTAGTTTGACCTATTATACGCGCAAAAGGGCCAAAAACCCGTAAAACCCCATAAAATCGCAACTTATCACATAGTTTGTAGCTTATGACTATGATCTTCGATTCTAACCACTTCAAAAAAATAATATATACCAAATAGTGTTGTGTGCCAAGTTACGTGCAAAACAAAGCTACTTTATGCGCAAATGTGCCGAAAACGCTTAAAAACCCATAAAATCAAAAATTAACACGTAATTTCTAGCATATGACTATGATTTTGAATTCTAACCACTTCAACCAAATAATATATACCAAATAGTGTTGTGTGCCATGTTTCGTACAAAACAAACCAAGTTTGAGATACTTTATGCGCAAAAGGAGCAAAAAAGCTTTAAAACCCTTAAAACCCCAACTTAACACGTAATTTCTAGTATATGACTATGATTTTCAATTCTAACCACTTCAACACAATAATATATACCAAAAAATGTTGTGTGCCATGTTTCGTGCAAAACAAACCAAGTTTGAGCTAGTTTATGCGCAAAAGTGCCAAATACGCTTAAAAACCCATAAAATCACAAATTAACACGTAATTTTTAGCATATGACTATGATTTTCAATTCTAACTACTTCAACACAATAATATATACCAAAAAAATTTGTGTGCCATGTTTCGTGCAAAACAAACCAAGTTTAAGCTAGTTTATGCGCAAAAGTGCTAAAAACGCTTAAAAACCCATAAAATCACAACTTAACACGCACTAGTGGAAAAAATCTCGTTTGCTTCGGTTTTTTTGGCTATTTTTTGCTGCAGTTTTGGCCCCCAGCAATAGTGATAGCAGCAAATGTCCTACTTTAAATGTTGCGGATAAGAATCGCAGCAAATAAGGGCATTATTTGCTGCGGTCAGCGGCAAAACCGCAGCAAATAAGGAGGGGTATTTGCTGCGGTCAGAGGCAAAACCACAGCAAATAAGTAGGGCATTATTTGCTGCGGTTTCGTCCCTGACCACAACAAATACTTCTATTTTTTTTCTTTTTCCGTTTTATCCTTATAATAATCCAATAATAATACAATGTAATAACAGTGATTAATCCAATGATAATCACAGATAATCAACAATAATCTATTTGTAATCTCGCTCGTATATATAATATAATATTATGTACGTACATATATATATATATATATATATATATATATATATATATATATATATATATATATATATATATATATATGTATATATATATGTATATATATATGTATATATATATGTATATATATATACATATATAATATATATATATATATATATATATATATATATATATATATATATATATATATATATATATACATATATATATATATATATACATATATATATATATATATATATATATATATATATATATATATATATATATATATACACACACACACACACATATATATATATATATATATATATATATATATATATATATATATATATATATATATATATACACACACATATATATATATATATATATATATATATATATATATATATATATATATAAATATATATATATATATATATATATATATATATATATATATATATATATATATATATATATATATATATATATATATATATATATATATATATATATATATATATATATATATATATATATATATATATATATATATATATATATAATATACATTAAAGTCGCGGCAATCTTGTCTTTTAATTTGCGCATCTCTCCACTTCTCAAAGGGCGTGTTTCCCTCGGAATGTCGTTTAAAACCTACAATATAATATAAAAATAAAAGATTAATATAGAAACATTAGATTTTACCAATAGTATATGTAATTAAGAACGTAACAAATACTTACAGCATCTATATATTCGACTCCAAACTCCTTCACGAATTTTATAATATCGTCCATATTTTTCAGCGCGTAGTAGCCGCAGTCAACGGAAGAAGAAGGTTGTTGAAGCACTAAGAGAAAATAAATGTTAGTGTCAAAAACGGTTAAAAACGCATAAAATGGCAACTTAACACGTAATTTCTAGCATATGACTACGATTTTCAATTCTAACCACTTCAACACATTAATATACCAAATAGTGTTTTGTGCCAAGTTTCGTGCAAAACAAACCAAGTTTAAGCTACTTTACGCGCGAAAGTGCCAAAAACGGTTAAAAACGCATAAAATTGCAATTTAACACGTAATTTCTAGCATATGACTATGATTTTAAATTCTAACCACTTCAACACAATAATATATATCAAATAGTGTTGTGTGCCAAGTTTCGTGCATAACAAACTAAGTTTGAGCTACTTTACGCGCAAAAGTGCCAAAAACGCTTAAAAACGCATAAAATCGCAACTTAACACGTAATTTCTGGCTTATGACTATGATTTTCAATTCTAACCACTTCAAGACAATAACATATGCCAAATAGTGTTGTGTGCCAATTTTCGTGCATAACAAACCAAGTTTGAGCTACTTTACGTGCCAATTTCTAGCATATAACTATGATTTTCAATTCTATCCACTTCAACACAATAATATATACCAATAATTTGTAGCAAATCTGATACAAATGTGGTTGTATGAAATGAAGATACCAAAGGAGCCCACACAAGGCTGCATACAGACCTCACGACATAGCAGCAAACTAGTGACCAGACCACCTTGCACGACACGTGGAGACTAAACCTATGCATCCAGGACCTAGGCTAAAGTGGAAATGGAATCTCGGTACTTGGATCTAGCTATCAAGGTCGTTAAACCATTCTAACAATTCCCGTGGACTCCTAGAAGCTGAGCTGAAGGAGGTCTGCACACAAGACTGCATACAGACCTCACGACACAGCAGCTAACTAGTGACTAGACCACCTTGCACGACACGTGGAGACTAAACCTATGCATCCAGGACCTAGGCTAAAGTGGAAATGCAATCTCGGTACTTGGATCTAGCTATCAAGGTCCTTAAACAATTCTAACAATCCCCGTGGACTCCTAGAAGCTGAGCTGAAGGAGGGCTGCTCGACAGTTTGCTGGATCAGAATTGTCTAAGTGTTTGTGGTTGTTTCGTGTTCTTTTCATGATCATTTGTAGTTTTTGTGATTTAAATATGGATCTAAATATGGACAGCCCACAAATCAAGACAAACCAAGCCAAGACAAGCCAAGAAGAGTACACGGCTGAACAACCTACTTGTTTGATACTTACTGACTTGATGACTACCCCCACTGCTGCACCTACTGATTTGAACGTGTCAAATAAGGAAGGCCAGATTCAATCTAGACCAAACATGAATCTCCAAACATGGCAGTCAGGAGGAAGCAATGAGGAACATCACAACAACATTTGAGCAAAACAGAAACAAGTATTCTGTTCAATAGGCCACAGAACAAACAGAACGACCATCCGCCTGTCAGCGCACCTTGCACAGCACAGATGACACTACCTACTACATAGATGCATGTGGGAACTTGGAGGATGGCATCTCCGTACATGGACCAAGAAGTTGCTACTTCTCCCATCTTCTGCAACACGGCGGCCAACTTGGCGAGAACGTCCTTCGTAATCTCCGCTCGGAGGGTTGCTACTTCATCCCGCAGCGCCGTTCGGGATTGAGTAGCAACACACTCTTTGCCGAATGCCTTCTGTAACCCCACGCGGACGCCTCCTTTTCCGACTACCCGCCCACTGTGGTATTTCCCTAAGACCATATGCAATGCGTCAACATTGCCTCTTGGGGTGAACTCCCTCGTAGCTTCTTTTTCCTTCCAGCCCATCTGTTCAAATAAAAAGTGACATATATAGCAATTAGTATAAGTACATCAAAGCCAAAGAATACAAAACAAATCAAGAATATACTTAATAATTTTAAAACTCACCACAGCATCAACAACCTTCTTCGTTCCCGAATCATTAATGGTAAATTTACTACTTGCATCTTGGGAATGAAGCCCGCAATACCAATCACGCACCCGATCTCCAGCAGAAGTATTCACGGATGCGGAGGTAGTCGTAGATGAGGGCGTGGATGAACTTTGATTGGGGTATAAACCCGCATCCCTCCACTCTTTTCGGGCCTCATCGTACGTTTTCTGGCCCAAGCGATGGTAAAACTTCCTTTTGCTTGCAGAATCAGAAGCTTTACCATGCTTTTCCTAATTAATCAATAGAAATTAAATGTCATGTATTAGTTTAATGACTGAATCAAAAGAAGTAAATTCAAATTGGTAAACTATAATATAATATGAAATACTTACAACTTCTATGGGAGTTGTTCTTTTGGCAACAAAGGCCTCCCAATATCTCTTCGATATTTGACCCCATATTTCGTAGGGCATCTTCGAAGGTGATTGCTCTCCACCTTCGTTTCCCGTTTTGACCTTTTTGGTCGTACGGGCACGCCTCTTCGTAATCCAGCCAGTTACTAGCTTGGATTTGAAATCTCTGAATCTTTCAGCAACAGCTGAAAGAAACACATTCTTCTTGTCCTCATCGCTCTCGATGTGGAAAATATTTCACAAAAAAAATTTATATTTATTACTGTCAATCAAATTAATTTGAATATGAAACTAAATGAGTAAAAATAGTAAAGTTGCTTACCACAGTATCATTCCATAGAGAGTTCTTCAAACCCTCTGGAACCTCATTCCATGCGTGCAATATGGAAAGCATACGGATACATAGATCCACTTGTTTTCCATATTGCCTACGCCATTTTCCGCAGGGTTGACCCAATGAATTGTATTCCAGAAGCATGGGTTCTGGGACTTTAAGGTTTTTCGTAGGACCTCGCCCTTTTCTTTTCTTACTGGTAGTGGGAGCATCCATTGGTGGGGCGCCTTCAGACTTAAAATCATTGTCAATCGGTGGAGCGTCTTCAGCCATACGCTCGTATCTCACAATTTGGTCCTCTTCGCTGTCATAACTACGATGCTCATTATCCGAGGTCTCAATCTCGGGGACAATTTCGTCTCTGAATAGATGCATTATATATCAGTACCTGAAAGAGTATGAATAGAAATATATTAGAACATAAGCTAAGTAATATTAAGAATATGAGTATGATTTACAATTCTAATACGTTCAACACAATAATATATAACAAATAGTGTTATGTGAAAAGTTTCATGCAAAACAAACCAAGTGCCAAAAAAACTTTAAAAAGCTTTAAATTCATACCTTGTGAATCACTTAATTCAAATGTATTCCTTCCATGTGACCTACACGCATATAACCAACATCTGCATCATCTACATCATCTTGATCCACTGATTTTGGATTGATAATGGGAGGTGAGTTTCAAAAGCTTCATATTCTTCCTCATCCTTAACATCACCTATACCAAAGATGCTTCTTTTTCCCGGTACAATAATAAACCATTTTTTATCAGACGGGTCTAGAATGTAGAATACTTGCTTGGCTTGTGTGGCTAGTATGAATGGCTCCTCACTATCACGCAAACGAACTAAGTCTACAAGAGTGAATCCACAAGGGTCGTCATTTTTTATGCATCGTCGATTATTATCTACCCACTTACATTTGAAAAGACCAATATTGAAAGTAGAGTACTCAAGCTCCCATATTTAATGTACCCGCCCGTAGTATACAAATTTAGCATCAACCAGCGCTTGATCCTTCGCATTTGCGTAAAATGTAGATGACGCCAAAATAGAAACCCCACTATTCTGTAGATACGATGACTTCTTGTCTTGACCCTCAGTCCAAAGTATGAAGCCATTGACATCGTAACCCTCTTATTTGTTGACATCATCACTAGGACTAAAAGCTAACCACTTAAGAATTTCGGATACACCCTTGAGTTTTTCGCATATTACTCGATTATGAAACCAATTAATAAACGTCTTGTTATGCAACTGCATCAATTCCCTATGCCCTTTAGAAGGATGTTTTGCGCGCAATATATCAAAATGCTCACTCAAAAAAGGATGAACTTCCGGAATATGATGCAACACATATAAGTGTGCTTGTAAAAGGTTTTCTCGAGGAGGTGTGACCGATTTGGAGCCAATTGTTCCTTTTCCCTCAAGCCTTCCTTCATGTCTAGAGGTGGTAAATCCAATAGGCTTTTCCATGGCCAAATACTCGGCTATAAAGTTACTAATCTCATCGCTCACAGTGCCTTGAATCATAATCCCCTCGGGTTGTGCTGGATTCCTCACCTTGTTTTGTAAAACACCCATGTGTCATTCAAAAGGATAACACCACCTTAAAAAAACTGGACCCAAAAGCTTGATCTCACGAACGAGATGGACAATAAGATGAACCATTATGTCAAAGAAAGAAGGTGGAAAATACAGTTCAAACTTGAATAAAGTTACAATCATGTCGAGTTGAAGTGCATCAAGTTTAAAGGGATCAAGAACTTTACTACAAATTGTGTTGAAGAACGAACACAGCTCGGTAATAGCATATCTCACATGTTTTGGCAGTATTCCACGGATTGCAATTGGTAAGAACACTTGCATCATTACATGGCAATCGTGAGATTTCATGCTTCCCAACTTCAGCTCACCATTTAGGCTCACAAATCTCTTCATGTTGGATGAGTACCCAGATGGAACCTTAATGCCATACAAACACTCACAAAATGTCCGCTTCTCTGCTTTGGACAATGTGTAGCAAGCTAGAGGCAAATAAACTTTGTCATTACTCATCTTCTTCTTACTGCCACCAACTTCATCAGCTCTATTTCTTTTCTTACTCACCTTAACATGTGCCCACAACTCCGGACGAAGACCCTTACATTCAAACCAATCTCGCACGGCCCTAACATCCTTTGTCTTACCCGGAATGTTCATGAGAGTCCCGAGTATGGCATCGCACACATTTTTCTCTATATGCATAACGTCAAGACAATGCCTAACCTGTAGATCTCTCCAATATGGAAGCTTCCAAAAGATTGATTCTTTTTTCCATTATCGGTCTTCACCCCCTTGCACTTGCCCCGTTTTACCAAATACAGTCTCAACTCCCTTAACATGTTCTTAAACCTCATAACCGGTCAACGGTCGACGAGCTACACGGTCCTCAACCTCCCCGTTGAACAACTTCTTCTTCTTACGATATTGGTGGTCTCGTGGGAGGAACTTTCGATGGTGCATGAATACGTGTTTGCACTTAGGAATCCACGTGGATTCCACGTCATCGATACATATTGGGCATGCTTACTTCCCTTTGTTCTTATACCCCGATAAGTTGCCATATGCCGGAAAATCATTAACGGTTAATAAAAGCATTGCACGCAAGGTGAACTCCTCATTAGCATATGCATCAAACACTGAAACGCATTCATCCCACATCTTTCTCAAATCCTCAACGAGAGGTGCAAGATACACATCTATGTCATTGCCAGGTTGTTTAGCACCCGAGATAAGAAGCGAAAGCATTATGTACTTACGCGTCATACACAACCAAGGTGGCAAATTATAGATCACTAAAAGTACCGGCCAAGTACTATGTTGAGAACTAAGATTGCCGAATGGGTTCATTCCATCCGTACACAGTCCGAGCCTTAAATTACGAACCTCATCCCCAAAAGTCTTATGCAACCTATCAATACTCTTCCACTTCGGAGAATCAGATGGATGTGTGAACAAGTGACCTTTCTTCACCCTATCTGCATGCCACCTCAAATTTAACGCATCTTTCTTTATAGAAAACAAGCGCTTGAATCTAGGTATTATTGGAAGATACCACAATACCTTAGCCGGGGGCCCTTTAGCATCCCGAGCCCCTTTACGCTTGTAGCGCGATAACCCACACCTAGGACACTCTTCTAAGTTCTCGTTTTCATTTCGATACAACACACAATCATTCGGACACGCATGAATCTTCTGGTACTCTAAGCCGAAAGGACACATGAGCTTTTTGGCATAATATGTCGACTTTGGAAGTTAATTTCCCTCAGGAAGCATCTCACCTAACACTTCTAATAACATTGTGAAACTAGCGTCACTCCAATTGAACTTTGACTTAATGTTGAAAATTGTCAACACTGCTGTTAGTTTGGTGAACTTTGTACATCCAGGGTACAAAGGCCTTTGAGAAGCCTCTGTCAACAAGTCAAAAACACGAGGACGTTTTCCTAACTCATCCTCGACTCCCTCCATCATCTCATCAACACGATCCACATCCTCATCGACATTCTCTTCATTTGTCTCATACCCACCAACATGATCTACTACATCCTCATTGACATCGGCCACATTATTGACGTCCTCAACAACACTTTTCTCTTTGTAAACTCCATCCTTACCATGCCAAACCCAAACATGATATTGAGGCCTAAACCCACGTCGAAGTATGTGCTCCCTAAGGATATCAACACTATCTTCCTTTGATACATTGCCACAACTGACACATGGGGAATAAAAACCAACTCCCCCCGTCCTAACTTGATGTTCAACCGCAATACTACAAAATTCTAATACGCCATCAATAAATTCCGACGATTCAATGATTCCATACATCCAAGAACGAACGTTTGTCATCCTAATTAGTGTGATTAATTGATTTAAAACAAAATTAATACACAACATTTAAACATATATACTTAACGAACTCTAACTAACCACAAAATTAAGTAATAATCATTCATTTAACACTAATTAACCCAAATAATAACACAATGCTTTTTAAACTGTCCAAATGATGTTTATTGTAGTAACCATAATTAATATTCATATGAAAACAATAAAAATAAAATCACATTCATAAACTTGGACAACTAATTAACATTCATATCAATAACGCATTCATTTAACCATAAACAACCCTAATTAAACCTAATTGCCAATACACAAAAAAAATAACGATAAATTTAAAACTTAAAAACCACACACATTCATAAATAAAATGAAGAAATTACTTAAAAATATAACAAAATATGATATACATGATAAATTTAAAATTTAAAAACAACAACAACATACACATTCATAAAGTATGACAAATTTAAACCTAATTTACAAACCATACACATACCACATTCACAAATAATAACTAAATTTGCAAATAATTAATTAACAAACCACATTTTTAACTAAATTACTAAATTCGTGAGTTTTGAAGATGAATTTTTGTCTTTTATTTTTGTGATATTAATTGATTTTTATGGGTTAATGACGATAAAAAAAACTAGAACAAAGAGGTGATTTTTAAGGCATCATGTAAGTTATTATTATCATTATGCCCCGTACATCCCATTCACATTCAGTATGATTGAAGAATGATGATGATGATGAACAAGAACACAGTAGAAGAATAGTAGGGGTTTATGAAAATTCAAAGTTTGATGATGAACAAGAACAGCAGCAAGGATTTACCTTCAGAAACCGTTTGTGAAGATGAACAGCAACAAGCTAAGAATGATGAACAGCAGGAAATGACCGTTTGTGAAGATGAACAGCAACAAGAATGATGAATAACAGCAAATGACCGTTTATGAAAATGAAGATGAACACAAGAAACGAACACAATTCTTGATGCTTAATCTTATACGTTTGTGAAGATGAAGAAGAGGAACGAAGCAAATAAAGATGAAGATGAAGCGTTTTTTCAATGAGGAACAAAACAAACTGTATAACGTATTTGAGAAGGGATATGCGAATAAAAAAGAAACTGGCGGGTTTTAACAAAATTTATTTGTCCAACGGTCATTTGCTACGGTTCAAAACAAAAACGAAGCAATAAGAAATTTTGTGAAGGGTTATTTGCTGCGGTTCAAGCATAACCGGAGCAATTAGCATTTTCATGAAGAGTTATTTGCTGCGGTTGTGAAAAAATCGGAGCAATTAGTGCAATGTGAAAGGTTATTTGCTGCGGTCAAATGGAAAACAGCAGCAATTAGAATATGCTTTTTTTTTCTGATACATTTTCCTATTTTTTGTTGCCAATACACAAAAACCGCAGCAAATGATGAGCAGCAAATACATATTTTTTAACTAGTGACGTAATTTCTAGCATATGACTATGATTTAAATTCTAACCACTTCAACAAAATAATATATACCAAATAGTGTTCTGTGCCAACTTTGGTGCAAAACAAACCAAGTATGAGCTACATTATGCGCAAAAGTGCCAAAAACATTTAAAAACCCATAAAATCGCAACTTAATGCGTAATTTCTAGTATATGACTATGATTTTAAATTCTAACCACTTCAACACAATAATATATACGAAAAAGTGAGGTGTACCAACTTTCGTGCAAAACAAACCAAGTTGAGCTACTTTACGCACAAAAGTGCCAAAAACGCTTCAAACCCTATAAAATCGCAACTTAACACGTAATTTCTAGCATATGATTATGATTTTGAATTCTAACCACTTCAATAAAATAATATACACCAAAAAGTGTTGTCTGCCAAGTTTCGTGCAAAACAAACCAAGTTTGAGCTAATTTATGCGTAAAAATGCCAAAAACGCTTAAAAGCCCATGAAATCGAAAATTAGCACGTAATTTCTTGCATATGACTGATTTTCAATTCTAACCACTTCAACAAAATAATATATACCAAGTAGTGTTGTGTGCCAAGTTTCGTGCAAAACAAACCAAGTTTGAGCTACTTTATGCGCAAAAGTGCCAAAAACGCTTAAAAACCCATAAAATCGCAATTTAACGCGTAATTTCTAGTATATGACTGTGATTTTAAATTCTAAACACTTCAACAGAATAATATATACGAAAAAGTGTGGTGTGCCATGTTTCATGCAAAACAAACCAAGTTGAGCTACTTTACGCACAAAAGTGCCAAAAACGATTAAAACCTCATAAAATCGCAACTTAACACGTAATTTCTAGCATATGACTATGATTTTTAATTCTAACCACTTCAAAAAAATAATATATACTAAAAAGTGTTGTGTGCCTAGTATCGTACAAAACAAACAAAGTTTGAGATACATTATGCGCAAAAGGGGCAAAAAAGCTTAAAAATCCTTAAAATCGCAACTTAACACGTAATTTCTAGCAAATGATTATCTTTTTCAATTCTAACCACATCCACACAAGAATATATACCAAAAAATGCTGTGTGCCATGTTTCGTAAATAACAAACCACGTTTGAGCTAATTTATGCGCAAAAGTGCCAAAAACACTTAAAAACCAATAAAATCGCAACTTAACGCGTAATTTCTAGTATATGACTATGATTTTAAATTCTAACCACTTCAACACAATAATATATACGAAAAAGTGTGGTGAGCCAAGTTTCATGCAAAACAAACCAGGATGAGCTACTTTACGCGAAAAAGTGCCAAAAATGCTTAAAACCCCATAAAATCGCAACTTAACACATAATTTCTAGCAAAGGACTAAGATTTTCAATTCTAACCACTTCAACAAAATAATATACACCAAAAAGTGTTGTCTGCCAAGTTTCGTGCAAAACAAACCAAGTTTGAGCTACTTTATGCGCAAAAGTGCCAAAAATGCTTAAAAGCCCATAAAATCGCAACTTAACACGTAATTTCTAACATATGACTCATTTTGAATTCTAACCACTTCAACAAAATAATATACACCAAAAATTGTTGCGTGCCAAGTTTCGTACAAAACAAACCAAGTTTGCGATACATTATGCACAAAAGGGGCAAAAAAGCTCAAAAACCCTCAAAATCGCAACTTAACACGTAATTTCTAGCATATGATTATCTTTTTCAATTCGAACCACATCCACACAAGAATATATACCAAAAAATGTTGTGTGCCATGTTTCGTGAAAAACAAGCCAAGTTTGTGCTAGTTTATGCGCAAAAGTGCCAAAAATGCTTAAAAACCCATAAAATCGCAACTTAACGCGTAATTTCTAGTATATGACTATGATTTTAAATTCTAACCACTTCAACACAATAATATATACGAAAAAGTGTGGCGTGCCAAATTTCGTGCAAAACAAAACCAGGTTGAGCTACTTTACGCTTAAAAGTGCCAAAAACGCTTAAAACCCCATAACATCGCAACTTAACACGTAATTTCTCGCATATGACTATGATTTCTAATTCTAACCACTTCAACAAAATAATATACACCAAAAAGTGTTGTCTGCCAAGTTTCGTGCAAAAAAAACCAAGTTTGAGCTACTTTATGCGCAAAAGTGCCAAAAATGTTTAAAAGCCCATAAAATTGCAACTTAACACGTAATTTCTAGCATATGACTCATTTTGAATTCTAACCACTTCAACAAAATAATATATACCAAATAGTGTTGTGTGCCAAGTTTCGTACAAAACAAACCAAGTTTGAGATACATTATGCGCAAAAGGGGCCAAAAAGCTTAAAAACCCTTAAAATCGCAACTTAACACGTAATTTCTTGCATATGATTATGATTTTCAATTCTAACCACTTCAACACAATTATATATTCCAAAAAATGTTGTGTGCCATGTTTCGTGCAAAACAAACCAAGTTTTAGCTAGTTGATGCGCAAAAGTGCAAAAAACGCTTAAAAACCCATAAAATCGCAACTTCACACGTAATTTCTAGTATATGACTATGATTTTAAATTCTAACCACTTCAACACAATAATATATACGAAAAAGTGTAGTGCGCCAAGTTTCGGGCAAAACAAACCAAGTTTTAGCTACTTTACGCGCAAAAGTGCCAAAAACGCTTAAAACCCCATAAAATCGCAACTTAACACGTAACTTCTAGCATATGACTATGATTTTCAATTCTAACCACTTTAACACAATAATATATACCAAAAAGTGTTGTGTGCCATATTTCGTGCAAAACAAACCAAGTTTGAGCTACTTCATGCGCGAAAATGCCAAAAACGTTTTAAAACCCCATAAAATTGCAACTTAACACGTAATTTCTAGTATATGACTATGATTTTAAATTCTAACCACTTCAACACAATAATACATACGAAAAAGTATGGTGTGCCATGATTCGTGCAAAACAAACCAAGTTTGAGCTACTTTACGCGCAAAAGGGCCAAAAACGCTTAAAACTCCATAAATTCGAAACTTAACACGTAGTTTGTAGCATATGAGTATGATTTTCAATTGTAACCACTTTAACAAAATAATATATACCAAATATTGTTGTGTGCCAAGTTTCGTGCAAAACAAACCAAGTTTGAGCTACTTTACGCGTAAAAGTCCCAAAAAACGGTTGGAAACCCATAAAATCGCAACTTTACACGTAATTTCAAGCATATGACTATAATTTTGAATTCTAACCACTTCAACTAAATAATATATACCAAATATTGTTGTGTGCCAAGTTTCGTACAAAACAAACCAAGTTTGAGATACCTTATGCGTAAAAGGGGCAAAAAAGCTAAAAAAACCGTTAAAATCGCAACTTAATACGTAATTTCTAGCATATGACTATGATTTTCAATTCTAACCACTTCAACACAATAATATATTCCAAATAGTTTTCTGTGCCAAGTTTCGTGCAAAACAAACATAGTTTGAGCTACTTTACGCGCAAAAGTGCCAAAAACGCTTAAAACCCTATAAAATCGCAACTTAACACGTAATTTCTAGCATATGACTATGATTTTCAATTCTAACCACTTCAACAAAATAATATACACCAAAAAGTGTTGTGTGCCAAGTTTCGTGCAAAACAACCCAAGTTTGAGCTACTTTATACGCAAAAGTGCCAAAAAACATTTAAAAAACCCATAAAATCGCAACTTAACATGTAATTTCAAGTATATGACTATGATTTTAAATTCTAACCACTTCAACACAATAATATATACGAAAAAGTGTGGTGTGCCAAGTATCGTGCAAAACAAATCAAGTTTGAGCCAGTTTATGCGCAAAAGTGCCAAAAACGTTTAAAAACCCATAAAATCGCAACATAACACGTAATTTCTAGTATATGACTATGATTTTAAATCTAACCACTTCAACACAATAATATATACGAAAAAGTATTGTGTACTATGTTTCGTGCAAAACAAACTAAGTTTGAGCTACTTTACGCGCAAAAGGGCCAAAAACGTTTAAAACTCCATAAATCGAAACTTAACACGTGGTTTGTAGCATATGAGTATGATTTTCAATTGTAAGCACTTTAACAAAATAATATATACCAAATAGTATTGTGTGCCAACTTTCGTGCAAAACAAACATAGTTTGAGCTACTTTATGCGCAAAACTCCCAAAAACGGTTGGAAACCCATAAAATCGCAACTTAACACGTAATTTCTAGAATATGACTACGATTTTGAATTCTAACCACTTCAACTAAATAATATATACCAAATATCGTTGTGTGCCATGTTTCGGACAAAACAAACCAAGTTTGAGATACATTATGCGCGAAAGGGGAGAAAAAGCTTAAAAAAACCCTTAAAATCGCAACTTAATACGTAATTTCTAGCATATGACTATGATTTTCAATTCTAACCACTTCAACACAATAATATATACCAAATAGTTTTCGGTGCCAAGTTTTGTGCAAAACAAACCAAGTTTGGGCTACTTTACGCGCAAAAGTGCGAACAACGCTTAACACCCCATAAAATCGCTACTTAACAAATAATTTCTAGTATATGACTATGATTTTCAATTCTAACGACTTCAACAAAATAACATATACAGAAAAGTGTTGTGTGCCAAGTTTCATGCAAAACAAACCAAGTATGAGGTACTTTATGCGCAAAAGACCCAAAAACGCTTAAAAACCCATAAAATCGCAACTTTACAGGTACTTTCTAGCACATGACTATGATTTTGAATTCTAACCACTTCAAAAAAAAATATATATACCAAATAGTGTTGTGTGCCAAGTTTCGTACAAAACAAACCAAGTTTGAGATACATTATGCGCAAAAGGGGCCAAAAAGCTTAAAAACCCTTAAAATCGCAACTTAACACGTAATTTCTAGCATATGATTATGATTTTCAATTCTAACCACTTCGACACAATTATATATTCCAAAAAATGTTTTGTGCCATGTTTCGTGCAAAACAAACCAAGTTTGAGCTACTTTATGCGCAAAAGTGCCAAAAACGCTTAAAAGCCCATAAAATCGCAACTTAACACGTAATTTCTAGCATATGATTGATTTTCAATTCTAACCACTTCAACAAAATAATATATACCAAATAGTGTTGTGTGCCAAGTTTCGTACAAAACAAACCAAGTTTGAGATACATTTTGCGCAAAAGGGGCAAAAAAGCTTAAAAACCCTTAGAATCGAAAAAGGGGGCAAAAAGTGTTGTCTACCATGTTTCGTGCAAAACAAACCAAGTTTGATCTACTTTATGCGCAAAAGTGCCAAAAACGCTTAAAAACCCATCAAATCGCAACTTAATGCGTAATTTCTAGTATATGACTATGATTTTAAAATCAAACCACTTCAACATAATAATATATACGAAAAAGTGTGGTGTGCCAAGTTTCGTGCAAAACAAACCAAGTTGAGCTACTTTACGCGCAAAAGTGCCAAAAACGCTTAAAACCCCATAAAATCGCAACTTAACACGTAATTACTAGCATATGACTATGATTTTTAATTCTAACCTCTTC
Source organism: Amaranthus tricolor (assembly GCF_026212465.1). NCBI lineage: Eukaryota > Viridiplantae > Streptophyta > Magnoliopsida > Caryophyllales > Amaranthaceae > Amaranthus > Amaranthus tricolor. Next base: position 23,137,327 of record NC_080053.1, read on the forward strand.
AACAAAATAAAATATACCAAAAAGTGTTGTGTGGCAAGTTTCGTACAAAACAAACCAAGTTTGAGATACATTATGCGCAAAACGGACAAAAAAGCTTAAAAACCTTTAAATCGCAACTTAACACGTAATTTCTAGGATATGATTATCTTTTTCATTTCTAACCACATCCACACAATAATATGTGCACAAAAGTGCCAAAAACGCTATAAAACCCTTAAAATCACAACTTAACACGTAATTTCTAGCATATGACTATGATTTTCAATTCTCACCACTTCAAAACCATAATATATACTAAATAGTGTTCTGTGCCAACTTTCGTGCAAAACAAACAAAGTTTGAGCAACTTTATGCGCAAAAGTGCCCAAAAACGCTTAAAACCCCATAAAATCGCAACTTAACACATAATTTCTAGTATATGACTATTATTATCAATTCTAACCACTTCAACACAATCATATATACCAAAAAGTGTTGTGTGCCAAGTTTCGTGCAAAACAAACCATGTTTGAGCTACTTTATGCTCAAAAGTGCGAAAAACGCTTAAAAACACATAAAATCGGAACTTCACACGTAATTTCTGGCATATGACTATGATTTTCAATTCTAACCACTTCAACACAATAATATATACTAAATAGTGTTCTGTGCCAAGTTTCGTGCAAAATAAACCAAGTTTAAGCTACCTTATGCGCAAAAGTACAAAAAACGTTTAAAAACCCATAAAATCGCAACTTAACACGTAATTTCTAGTATATGACTATGATTTTAAATTCTAACCACTTAAATACAATAATGTATACGAAAAAGTGTGGTGTGCCAAGTTTTGAGCAAAACAAACCAAGTTTGAACTACTTTACACGCAAAAGGGCAAAAATCATTTAAAACCGCATAAAATCGCAACTTTACACGTAGTTTGTAGCATATGACTATGATTTTCAATTCTAACCACTTTCAACTAAATAATATATACCAAATACTGTTGTGTGCCATGTTTCGTGCAAAACAAACCAAGTTTGAGCTACTTTATGCGCAAAGGTGCCAAAAACGCTTATTAAAAAACCCATAAAATCGCAACTTAACACGTGATTTCTAGCATATGACTATGATTTTGAATTCTAACAACTGCAACAAAATAATATATACCAAATAGTGTTGTGTGCCAAGTTTCGTAACAAACCAAGTTTGAGATACATTATGCGCAAAAGGGGCAAAAAAGCTTAAAAATCCATAAAATCGCAACTTAACACGTAATTTCTAGCATATGATTATGTTTTTCAATTCTAACCACATCAACACAAAAATATATACCAAAAATTGTTGTGTGCCATGTTTCGTGAAAAACAAACCAAGTTGGAGCTAGTTTATGCGCAAAAGTGCCAAAAACGCTTAAAAACCATTAAATTGCAACTTAACACGTAATTTTTAGCATATGACTATGATTTTCAATTCTAACAACTTCATCACAATCATATATATACTAAATAGTGTTCTGTGCCAAGTTTCATGCAAAAAAAATCAAGTTTGAGCTACTTTATGCGCAAAAGTACCAAAAACGTTCAAAAGCCCATAAAATCGCAACTTAACACGTAATTTCTAGCATATGACTCATTTTGAATTCTAACCACTTCAACAAAATAATAAATACCAAATAGTGTTGTGTGCCAAGTTTCGTACAAAACAAACCAAATTTGAGATACACTATGCGCAAAAGGGGCAAAAAAGCATAAAAACCCTTAGAATCGCAAAAGGGGCAAAAGAGTTGTCTGCCATGTTTCGTGCAAAACAAACCATGTTTGAGCTACTTTATGCGCAAAAGTGCCAAAAACGCTTAAGAGCCCATAAAATCGCAACTTAACACATAATTTCTAGCATATGATTGATTTTCAATTCTAAACCCAATAGTGTTGTGTGCCAAGTTTCGTGCAAAACATACCAAGTTTGAGCTACTTTATGCGCAAAAGTGCCAAAAACGCTTAAAAACCCATAAAATCGTAACTTAACGCGTAATTTATAGTATATGACTATGATTTTAAATTCAAACCACTTCAAAACAATAATATATACGAAAAAATGTGGTGTGCCAAGTTTCGTGCAAAACAAACCAAGTTAAGCTACTTTACGCGCAAAAGTGCCAAAAACGCTTAAAACCCCATAAAATCGCAACTTAACACGTAATTTCTAGCATATGACTATGATTTTTAATTCTAACCTCTTCAACAAAATAAAATATACCGAAAAGTGTTGTGTGCCAAGTTTCGTACAAAACAAACCAAGTTTGAGATACATTATGCGCAAAAGGGGCAAAAACGCTTAAAAACCCTTAAAATAACAACTTAACCGCGTAATTTCTAGAATAAGACTATGATTTCAAATTCTAACCACATCAACACCATAATATATACTAAATAGTGTTTTGTGCCAACTTTCATGCAAAAAAAAACTAAGTTTGAGCAACTTTATGCGCAAAAGTGCCAAAAACGCTTAAAACCCCATAAAATCGCAACTTAACACATAATTTCTAGTATATGACTATGATTTTCAATTCTAACCAACTCAACACAATAATATATACCAAAAAGTGTTGCGTGCCAAGTTTCTTGCAAAACAAACCAAGTTTGAGCTACTTTATGTGCAAAAGTGCCAAAAACGCTTAAAAACCCATAAAATCGCAACTTAACACATAATTTCTAGCGAATGACTATGATTTTAGATTCTAGCCACTTCAACACAATAATATATACTAAATAGTGTTCTGTGCCAAGTTTCGTGTAAAATAAACAAAGTTTGAGCTACTTTATGCGCAAAAGTACCAAAAACGTTTAAAAACCCATAAAATCCCAACTTAACACGTAATTTAAAGTAGATGACTATGATTTTTAATTCTAACCACTTAAATACAATAATGTATATGAAAAAGTGTGGTGTGCCAAGTTTGTGCAAAACAAACCAAGTTTGAGCTACTTTACACGCAAAAGGGCAAAAATCACTTAAAACCGCATAAAATCGCAACTTAACACGTAGTTTGTAGCATATGACTATGATTTTCAATTCTAACCACTTCAACTAAATAATATATACCAAATACTGTTGTGTGCCAAGTTTCGTGCAAAACAAACCAAGTTTGAGCTACTTTAATGCGCAAAAGTGCCAAAAACCGCTTAAAAACCCATAAAATCGCAACTTAACACTTGATTTCTAACCAAGTTTTGTAACAAACCAAGTTTCAGATACATTATTCGCAAAAGGGGCAAAAAAGCTTAAAAATCCTTAAAATCGCAACTTAACACGTAATTTGTAGCATATGATTATGTTTTTCAATTGTAACCACTTCAACACAATAATATATACCAAAAAATGTTGTGTGCCATGTTTTGTGAAAAACAAACCAATTTTGAGCTAGTTTATGCGCAAAAGTGCCAAAAACGCTTAAAAACCCATAAAATCGGTATTTAACAAGTAATTTCTAGCATATGACTATGATTTTCAATTCTAACAACTTCAACACAATAATATATACTAAATAGTGTTCTGTGCCAAGTTTCGTGCAAAACAAACCAAGTTTGAGCTACTTTATGCTCAAAAGTACCAAAAACGTTTAATAATCCATAAAATCGCAACTTAACACGTAATTTCTAGTATATGACTATGATTTTAAATTCTAACCACTTAAATACAATAATGTATACGAAAAAGTGTGGTGTGCCAAGTTTCGTGCAAAACAAACCAAGTTTGAGCTACTTTACACGCAAAAGGGCCTAAATCACTTAAAACCCCATAAAATCACAACTTAACACGTAGTTTGTAGCATATGAATATGATTTTCAATTCTAACCACTTCAACAAAATAATATATACTAAATACTGTTGTGTGCCAAGTTTCGTGCAAAACAAACCAAGTTTGAGATACTTTATGAGCAAAAGTGCCAAAAACGCTTAAAAACCCATAAAATCGCAACTTAACACGTAATTTCTAGCATATGACTATGATTTTGAAATCTAACCACTTCAACAAGAAAATATACACCAAATAGTCTTGTGTTCCAAGTTTCGTGCAAAACAAACCAAGTTTGAGCTACTTTTTCCGCAAAAGAGCAAAAAATGCTTAAAAACCCTTAAAATCGCAACTTAACACGTAATTTTTAGCATATGACTATGATTTTCAATTCTAACGACTTCAACACAATACGGTATACCAAATAGTGTTGTATGCCACGTTTGGTGCAAAACAAACCATGTTTGAGCTACTTTATGTGCAAAAATGCAAAAAACGCTTAAAAACCATTAAAATCGCATCGTAACACGTAATTTCCAGCATATGACTATGATTTTCAATTCTAACCACTTCAACACAATAATATATACCAAATAATGTTGTGTGCCAAGTTTCGTGCAAGAGAAACCAAGTTTGAGCTACATTATGCACAAAAGTGCCAAAAACACTTAAAAACCCATAAAATCGCAACTTAATACGTAATTTTGAGCATATGACTATGATTTTGAGTTCTAACCACTTCAACCAAACAATATATACCAAATAGTGTTGTGTGCCCAGTTTCGTATCAAACCAAGTTTGAGATACATTATGCGCAAAAGGGGCAAAAAAGTTTTAAAACCCTTAAAAATCGCAACTTAACACGTAATTTCTAGCATATGACTATGATTTTCAATTCTAACCACTTCAACACAATAATATATACCAAAAATGTTGTCTGCCATGTGTCGTGAAAAACAAACCAAGTTTGAGATAGTTTATGCGCAAAAGTCCCAAAAACGCTTAAAAACCCATAAAATCAAAACTTAACACATAATTTCTAGCATATGACTATGATTTTAATTTCTAACCAATTCAACACAATAATATATACCAAATAGTGTTCTGTGCCAACTTTCGTGCAAAACAAACCAAGTTTGAGCAACTTTATGCGGAAAAGTGCCAAAAAAGCTTAAAACCCCATAAAATCACAACTTAGCATGTACTTTCTAGTATATGACTATGATTTTCAATTCTAACCACTTCAACACAATAATATATACTAAAAAGTGTGGTGTGCCAACTTTCATGCAAAACAAACGAAGTTTAAGCAACTTTATACACAAAAGTGCCAAAAACGCTTAAAACCCCAAAAAAATCGCAACTTAACACGTTATTTCTAATATATGACTATGATTCTCAATTCTATCCACTTCAAGACATTAATATATACCAAAAACTGATGTGTGCCAAGTTTCGTGCAAAACAAACCAAGTTTGAGCTACTTTATCCGCAAAAGTGCCAAAAACGCTTAAAAACCCATAAAATCGCAACTTAACACGTAATTTCAAGCATAGGACTATAATTTTCAATTCTAACCACTTTAACACAATAATATATACCAAATAGTTTTCTGTGCCAAGTTTCGTGCAAAACAAACCAAGTTTGAGCTTCTTTATGCGCAAAAGTACCAAAAACGTTTAATAACTCATAAAATCGCAACTTAACACGTAATTTCTTGTATATGACTATGATTTCAAATTCTAAACACTTAAACACAATAATATAAACGAAAAAAGTGTGGTGTGCCAAGTTTCGTACAACACAAACCAAGTTTGAGCTACTTTACGCGCAAAAGTGCCAAAAACGCTTAAAACCCCATAAAATCGCAACTTAACACGTAATTTCTAGCATATGACTATGATTTTTAATTCTAACCTTTTCAACAAAATAAAATATACCAAAAAGTGTTGTGTGCCAAGTTTCGTACAAAACAAACCAAGTTTGAGATACATTATGCGCAAAAGGGGCAAAAAAAGCTTAAAAACCCTTAAAATCGAAACTTAACACGTAATTTCTAGCATATGATTATCTTTTTCAATTCTAACCACATCCACACAATAATATATACCAAAAAATGTTGTGTTCCATGTTTCGTGAAAACCAAACCAAGTTTGAGCTAGTTTATGCGCAAAAGTGCCAAAAACGCTTAAAAACCCTTAAAATAACAACTTAACACGTAATTTTTAGAATAAGACTATGATTTCAAATTCTAACCACTTCAACACCATAATATATACTAAATAGTGTTCTGTGCCAACTTTCGTGCAAACAAACTAAGTTTGAGCAACTTTATGCGCAAAAGTGCCAAAAACGCTTAAAACCCAATAAATCGCAACTTAACACATAATTTCTAGTATATGACTATGAGTTTCAATTCTAACCAGCTCAACACAATAATATATACCAAAATGTGTTGCGTGCCAAGTTTCGTGCAAAACAAACCAAGTTTGAGCTACTTTATGTGCAAAAGTGCCAAAAACGCTTAAAAACCCATAAAATCGTAACTTAACACATAATTTCTAGCGTATGACTATGATTTTCATTTCTAACCACTTCAACACAATAATATATACTAAATAGTGTTTTGTGCCAAGTTTCGTGTAAAATAAACCAAGTTTGAGCTACTTTATGCGCAAATGTACCAAAAAGGTTAAAAAAGCCATAAAATCCCAACTTAACACGTAATTTCTAGTAGATGACTATGATTTTAAATTCTAACCACTTAAATACAATAATGTTTACGAAAAAGTGTGGTGTGCCAAGTTTTGTGCAAAACAAACCAAGTTTGAGCTACTTTACACGCAAAAGGGATAAAATCGCAACTTAAAACGTAGTTTGTAGCATATGACTATGATTTTAAATTCTAACCACTTCAACTAAATAATATATACCAAATACTGTTGTGTGCCAAGTTTCGTGCAAAACAAACCAAGTTTGAGCTACTTTATGCGCAAAAGTGCCAAAAACGCTTAAAAACCCATAAAATCGCAACTTAACACTTGATTTCTAGCATATGACTATGAATTTGAATTCTAACCACTTCAACAAAATAATATATACCAAATAGTGTTATGTGCCAAGTTTTGTAACAAACCAAGTTTGAGATACATTATGCGCAAAAGGGGCAAAAAAGCTTAAAAAATCCTTAAAATCGCAACTTAACACGTAATTTGTAGCATATGATTATGTTTTTCATATGTAACCACTTCAACACAATAATATATACCAAAAAATGTTGTGTGCCATGTTTCGTGAAAAACAAACCAAGTTTGAGCTAGTTTATGCGCAAAAGTGCCAAAAACACTTAAAAACCCAAAAAATCGGTACATAACAAGTAATTTCTAGCATATGACTATGATTTTCAATTCTAACAACTTCAACACAATAATATATACTAAATAGTGTTCTGTACCAAGTTTCGTGCAACACAAACCAAGTTTGAGCTACCTTATGCGCAAAAGTACCAAAAACGTTTAATAATCCATAAAATCGCAACTTAACACGGAAATTTCTAGTATATGACTATGATTTTAAATTCTAACCACTTAAATAGAATAATGTATACGAAAAAGTGTGGTGTGCCAAGTTTCGTGGAAAATAAACCAAGTTTGAGCTACTTTACACGCAAAAGGGCCTAAATCACTTAAAACCCCATAAAATCACAACTTAACACGTAGTTTGTAGCCATATGAATATGATTTTCAATTCTAACCACTTCAACAAAATAATATATACCAAATACTGTTGTGTGCCAAGTTTCATCCAAAACAAACCAAGTTTGAGCTACTTTATGAGCAAAAGTGCCAAAAAACGCTTAAAAACCCACAAAATCGCAACTTAACACGTAATTTCTAGCATATGACTATGATTTTGAAATCTAACCACTTCAACAAGATAATATACACCAAATAGTCTTGTGTGCCAAGTTTCGTGCAAAACAAACCAAGTTTGAGCTACTTTTTCCGCAAAATACCAAAAAATGCTTAAAAACCCTTAAAATCGCAACTTTACACGTAATTTTTTGCATATGACTATGATTTTCAATTCTAACGACTTCAACACAATACTGTATACCAAATAGTGTTGTATGCCACGTTTGGTGCAAAACAAACCATGTTTGTGCTACTTTATGCGCAAAAATGCAAAAACGCTTAAAAACCCTTAAAATCGCAACCGAACACTTAATTTCTAGCATATGACTATGATTTTTAATTCTAACCACTTCAACACAATAATATATACCAAAAAGTGTTGTGTGCCAAGTATCGTGCAAAACAAACAATGTTTGAGCTACTTATTGCGCAAAAATGCCAAAAAACGCTTAAAAACCATTAAAATCGCATCGTAACACGTAATTTCCAGCATATGACTATGATTTTCAATTCTAACCACTTCAACACAATAATATATACCAAATAATATTGTGTGCCAAGTTTCGTGCAAAAGAAACCAAGTTTGAGCTACATTATGCACAAAAAGTGCCAAAAACACTTAAAAACCCATGAAATCACAACTTAACACATAATTTCTAGCATATGACTATGATTTTAATTTCTAACCAATTCAACACAATAATATACACCAAATAGTGTTCTGTGCCAACTTTCGTGCAGAATAAACCAAGTTTGAGCAACTTTATGCGGAAAAGTGCCAAAAAAGCTTAAAACCCCATAAAATCGCAACTTAGCATGTACTTTCTAGTATATGACTATGATTTTCAATTCTAACCACTTCAACACAATAATATATACTAAAAAGTGTGGTGTGCCAACTTTCGTGCAAAAGAAACGAAGTTTAAGCAACTTTATACGCAAAAGTGCCAAAAACGCTTAAAACCCCATAAAATCGCAACTTAACACGTTATTTCTAATATATGACTATGATTCTCAATTCTATCCACTTCAAGACATTAATAAATACCAAAAACTGATGTGTACCAAGTTTCGTGCAAAACAAACCAAGTTTGAGCTACTTTATCCGCAAAAGTGCCAAAAACGCTTAAAAACCCATAAAATCGCAACTTAACACGTAATTTCAAGCATATGACTATAATTTTCAATGCTAACCACTTTAACACAATAATATATACCAAATAGTTTTCTGTGCCAAGTTTCGTGCAAAACAAACCAAGTTTGAGCTTCTTTATGCGCAAAAGTACCAAAAACGTTTTTAAAAACCCCTAAAATCGCAAGTTAACACGTAATTTCTAGTATATGACTATGATTTCAAATTCTAACCACTTAAACACAATAATATAAACGAAAAAAGTGTGGTGTGCCAAGTTTCGTACAACACAAACCAAGTTTGAGCTACTTTATGCGCAAAAGTGCCAAAACCGCTTAAAAACCCATAAAATTGCAACTTAACACGTAATTTCTAGTATATGACTACGATTTTAAATTCTAACCACTTCAACACAATAATATATACCAAATAAAGTTCGGGTCCCATGTTTCGTGCAAAACAAACCAAGGTTAAGCTAATTTATGCGCAAAAGTGCCAAAAATGTTTAAAAACCCATAAAATCGCAACGTAACACGTAATTTCTAGTATATGACTATGATTTTAAAGTCTATCCACTTAAACACAATAATATATACGAAAAAGTGTAGTGTGCCAAGTTTCGTTCAAAACAAACCAAGTTTGAACCACTTTACGCGCAAAAGGGCCAATAACGCTTAAAACCTCATAAAATGGCAACTTAACATGTAATTTGTAGCATATGACTAAGATTTTCAATTCTAACCACTTCAGCAAAACAATATATACCAAAAAATGTTGTGTCCCATGTTTCGTGCAAAACAAACCAAATTTGAGCTAGTTTATGCGCAAAAGTGCCAAATACGCTTAAAAACCCATAAAACCACAACTTAACACGTAATTTCTAGCATATGACTATGATTTTCAATTCTAACCACTTCAACACAATAATATATACCAAAAAATGTTGTGTGCCATGTTTCGTGCAAAACAAACTAAATTTGAGCTAGTTTATGCGCAAAAGTGTCAAATACGCTTAAAAACCCATAAAATCACAACTTAACACGTAATTTCTAGCATATGACTATGATTTTAATTTCTAACCACTTCAACATAATAATATATACCAAAAAAATGTTGTGTGCCATGTTTCGTGCAAAACAAACCAAGTTTAAGCTAGTTTATGCGCAAAAGTGCCAAAAACGCTTAAAAACCCATAAAATCACAACTTAACATGTAATTTCTAGCATTTGACTATGATTTCAATTCTAACCACTTCAACAAAATAATATATACCAAAAAGTGTTGTGTGCCATGTTTCGTGTAAAACAAAGCAAGTTTGAGCTACTTTATCCGCAAAAGTGCAAAAAACGCTTAAAAACCCATAAAATCGCAACTTAACACGTACTTTCAAGCATATGACTATGATTTTCAATTCTAACCACTTCAACACAATAATATATACCAAATAGTTTTCTGTGCCAAGTTTCGTGCAAAACAAACCAAATTTGAGCTACTTTATGCGGAAAAGTACCAAAAACGTTTAAAAACCCATAAAATCGCAACTTAACACGTAATTTCTAGTATATGACTATGATTTCAAATTCTAACCACTTAAACACAATAATATAAACGAAAATGTGTGGTGTGCCAAGTTTTGTGCAAAACAAACCAAGTTTGAGCTGCTTTACGCGCAAAAGGCCAAAAACGCTTAAAACCTCAAAAAATAGCAACTTAACACGTAGGTTGTACCATATGACTATGATTTTCAATTCTAACCACTTCAACAAAATAATATATACCAAATAGTGTTGTGTGCCAAGTTTCGTGCAAAAAAAAACCAAGTTTGAGCTACTTTATGCGCAAAAGTGTCAAAACCGCTTAAAAACCAATAAAATTGCAACTTAACTCGTAATTTGTAGCATATGACTACGATTTTAAACTCTAACCACTTCAACACAATAATATACACCAAATAGGGTTCGGTCTCAAGTTTCGTGCAAAACAAACAAAGTTTCAGCTAATTTATGCGCAAAAGTGCCAAAAATGTTTAAAAACCCATAATCGCAACGTAACACGTAATTTCTAGTATATGACTATGATTTTTAATTCTAACCACTTAAACACAATAATATATACGAAAAAGTTTAGTGTGCCAAGTTTCGTTCAAAACAAACCAAGTTTGAGCCACTTTACGCGCAAATGGGCCAATAACGCTTAAAACCCCATAAAATGGCAACTTAACACGTAATTTGTAGCATATGACTATGATTTTCAATTCTAAACACTTCAACAAAATAATATATACCAAAAAATGTTGTGTCCCATGTTTCGTGCAAAACAAACCAAATTTAAGCTAGTTTATGCGCAAAAGTGCCAAATACGCTTAAAAACCCATAAAATCAAAACTTAACACGTAAATTCTAGCATATGACAATGATTTTCAAGTCTAACCACTTCAACACAATATTATATAGCAAAAAATGTTGTGTGTCATGTTTCGTGCAAAACAAACCAAATTTGAGCTAGTTTATGCGCAAAAGTGTCAAATACTCTTAAAAACCCATAAAATCAAAACTTAACACGTAATTTCTAGCATATGACTATGATTTTCAATTCTAACCACTTCAACACAATAATATATACCAAAAAATGTTGTGTGCCATGTTTCGTGCAAAACAAACCAAATTGGAGCTAGTGTATGCGCAAAAGTGTCAAACACGCTTAAAAACCCATAAAATCACAACTTAACACGTAATTTCTAGCATATGACTATGATTTTCAATTCTAACCACTTCAACAATATAATATATACCAAAAAAATGTTTTGTGCCATGTTTCGTGCAAAACAAACCAAGTTTAAGCTAGTTTATGCGCAAAAGTGCCAAAAACGATAAAAACCCATAAAATCACAACTTAACATGTAATTTCTAGCATTTGACTATGATTTCAATTCTAACCACTTCAACACCATAATATATACCAAAAAAATGTTGTGTGCCATGTTTCGTGCAAATTAAACCAAGTTTGAGCTAGTTTATGCGCAAAAGTGCAAAATACCCTTAAAAACCCATAAAATCACAACTTAACACGTAATTTCTAGCATATTACTATGATTTCAATTCTAACCACTTCAACACAATAATATATACCAAATAGTGTTTTGTGCCAACTTTCGTGCAAAACAAACTAAGTTTGAGCTACTTTATGCGCAAAATTGCCAAAAACGCTTAAATACCCATAAAATCGCAACTTAACGCGTAATTTCTAGTATAAAACTATGATTTTAAATTCTAACCACTTCAACACAACAATATATACGAAAAAGTGTGGTGTGCCAAGTTTCGTGCAAAACAAACCAAGTTGAGCTAATTTACGCGCAAAAGTGCCAAATACGCTTAAAAACCCATAAAATCACAACTTAACACGTAATTTCTAGCATATGACTATGATTTTCAATTCAAACCACTTCAACACAATAATATATACCAAAAAATGTTCTGTGCCATGTTTCGTGCAAAACGAACCAAATTTGAGCTAGTTTATGCGCAAAAGTGCCAAAAACGCTTAAAAACCCATAAAATCACAACTTAACATGTAATTTCTAGCCTTTGACTATGATTTCAATTCTAACCACTTCAACACAATAATATATACCAAATAGTGTTCTGTGCCAACTTTCGTGCAAAACAAACCACGTTTGAGCTACTTTATGCGCAAAAATGCCAAAAACGCTTAAAAACCCATAAAATCGCAACTTAACGGGTAATTTCTAGTATATGACTATGATTTTAAATTATAACCACTTCAACACAATAATATGTACGAAAAAGTGTTGTGTGGCAAGTATCGTGCAAAACAAACCAAGTTGAGCTACTTTACGCGCAAAAGTGCCATAAACGCTTCAAACCCCATAAAATCGCAACTTAACACATAATTTCTAGCATATGACTATGATTTTCAATTCTAACCACTTCAACAAAATAATATATACCAAAAAGTGTTTTGTGCCATGTTTCGTGTAAAACAAACCAAGTTTGAGCAACTTTATGCGCAAAAGTGCCAATAACGCTTAAAACCCCATAAAATCGCAACTTAGCATGTAATTTCAAGTATATGAATATGATTTTCAATTCTAACCACTTCAACACAATAATATATACTAAAAAGTGTGTTGTGCCAACATTCGTGCAAAGCAAACGAAGTTTGAGCTACTTTATGCGCAAAAGTGCCACAAACGTTTAAAAACCCATAAAATCGCTACTTAACACATAATTTCTAGCATATGACTATGATTCTCAATTCTATGCACTTCCAGACATTAATATTTACCAAAAAGTGTTGTGTGCCAAGTTTCGTGCAAAACAGACCAAGTTTGAGCTACTTTATGTGCAAAATTGCCAAATACGCATAAAAACCCATAATATCGCAACTTAACACGTAATTTCTAACATATGATTATGTTTTTCAATTCTAACCAATTCAACACAATAATATATACCAAATAGTGTTCTGTGCCAACTTTTGTGCAAAACAAACCAAGTTTGAGTCACTTTTTGCGCAAAAGGGGCAAAAAAGCTTTAAAACCCTTAAAATCGCAACTTAACACGTAATTTCTAGCATATGACTATGATTTTCAATTCTAACCACTTCAACATAATAATATATACCAAATAATTTTGTGTGCCATGTTTCGTGCAAAACAAACCAAGTTTGAGCTAGTTTATGCGCAAAAGTGCAAAATACGCTTAAAAACGCATAAAATTACAACTTAACACGTAATTTCTAGCATATGACTATGATTTTCAATTCTAACCACTTCAACACAATAATATATACCAAAAAATGTTGTGTGCCATGTTTTGTGCAAAACAAACCAAGTTTGAGCTAGTTTATGCGCAAAAGTGCCAAATACGCTTAAAAACCCATAAAATCGCAACTTAACGCGTAATTTCTAGTATAAAACTATGATTTTAAATTCTAACCACTTCAACACAATAATATATACGAAAAAGTGTGGTGTGCCAAGTTTCATGCAAAACAAACCAAGTTGAGCTAATTTACGGGAAAAATTGCCAAATACGCTTAAAAATCCATAAAAAGACAACTTAACACGTAATTTCTAGCATATGACAATGATTTTCAATTCTAACCACTTTAACACAATAATATATACCAAAAAAATGTTGTGTGCCATGTTTCGTGCAAATTAAACCAAGTTTGAGCTAGTTTATGCGCAAAATTGCCAAAAACGCTTAAATACCCATAAAATCGCAACTTAACGCGTAATTTCTAGTATAAAACTATGATTTTAAATTCTAACCACTTCAACACAACAATATATACGAAAAAGTGTGGTGTGCCAAGTTTCGTGCAAAACAAACCAAGTTGAGCTAATTTACGCGCAAAAGTGCCAAATACGCTTAAAAACTCATAAAATCACAACTTAACACGTAATTTCTAGCATATGACTATGATTTTCAATTCAAACCACTTCAACACAATAATATATACCAAAAAATGTTCTGTGCCATGTTTCGTGCAAAACAAACCAAATTTGAGCTAGTTTATGCGCAAAAGTGCCAAAAACGCTTAAAAACCCATAAAATCACAACTTAACATGTAATTTCTAGCCTTTGACTATGATTTCAATTCTAACCACTTCAACACAATAATATATACCAAATAGTGTTCTGTGCCAACTTTCGTGCAAAACAAACCACCTTTGAGCTACTTTATACGCAAAAATGCCAAAAACGTTTAAAAAACCATAAAATCGCAACTTAACGGGTAATTTCTAGTATATGACTATGATTTTAAATTATAACCACTTCAACACAATAATATGTACGAAAAAGTGTTGTGTGGCAAGTATCGTGCAAAACAAACCAAGTTGAGCTACTTTACGCGCAAAAGTGCCACAAACGCTTCAAACCCTATAAAATCGTAACTTAACACATAATTTCTAGCATATGACTATATTTTTCAATTCTAACCACTTCAACAAAATAATATATACCAAAAAGTGTTGTGTGCCATGTTTCGTGTAAAACAAACCAAGTTTGAGCAACTTTATGCGCAAAAGTGCCAATAACGCTTAAAACCCCATAAAATCGCAACTTAGCATGTAATTTCAAGTATATGAATATGATTTTCAATTCTAACCACTTCAACACAATAATATATACTAAAAAGTGTGTTGTGCCAACATTCGTGCAAAGCAAACGAAGTTTGAGCTACTTTATGCGCAAAAGTGCCACAAACGTTTAAAAACCCATAAAATCGCAACTTAACATGTAATTTCCAGCGTATGACTGATTTTGAATTCTAACCACTTAATTAAAATAAAATATACCAAATAGTGTTGTGTGCCAAGTTTCGTATAAAACAAACCACGTTTGAGATACATTATGCACAAAAGGGGCGAAAAAGCTTAAAATCCCTTAAGATCGTAACTTAACACATAATTTCTAGCATATTATTATCTTTTTCAATTCTAACCACATCAACACAATAATATATACCAAAAAATGTGGTGTGCCATCTTTCGTGAAAAACAAACCAAGTTTGAGCTAGTTTATGCGCAAAAGTGCCAAAAACGCTTAATAACCCATAAAATCACAACTTAACACGTAATTTCTAGCATATGACTATGATTTTCAATTCTAACCACTTCCACACAATAATATATACGAAAAAGTGTGGTGTGCCAACTTTCGTGCAAAGCAAACGAAGTTTGAGCTACTTTATGCGCAAAAGTGCCAAAAAGCTTCAAACCCCATAAAATCGCAATTTAACACGTAATCTCTAGTATATGACTATGATTTTAAATTCTAACCACTTCAACACAATAATATATACAAAAAAGCGTGGTGTGCCAAGTTTCGTGCAAAACAAACCTACTTTGAGCTACTTTACCGCGCAAAAGTGCAAAAAACGCTTAAAAACCCATAAAATCGCAAATTAATACGTAATTTCAAACATATGACTATGATTTTCAATGCTATCCACTTCAACAAAATATAGACCAAAAAGTGTTGTGTGCAGTGTTTCGTGCAAAACAAACAAAGTTTGAGCAAGTTTAAGCGCAAAAGTGCCAAAAACGCTTAAAAAGCCATAAAATCGCAACTTAACACATAATTTCTAGCATATGACTATGATTCTCAATTCTATGCACTTCCAGACATTAATATTTACCAAAAAGTGTTGTGTGCCAAGTTTCGTGCAAAACAGACCAAGTTTGAGCTACTTTATGTGCAAAATTGCCAAATACGCATAAAAACCCATAATATCGCAACTTAACACGTAATTTCTAACATATGATTATGTTTTTCAATTCTAACCAATTCAACACAATAATATATACCAAATAGTGTTCTGTGCCAACTTTTGTGCAAAACAAACCAAGTTTGAGTCACTTTTTGCGCAAAAGGGGCAAAAAACCTTTAAAACCCTTAAAATCGCAACTTAACACGTAATTTCTAGCATATGACTATGATTTTCAATTCTAACCACTTCAACATAATAATATATACCAAATAATTTTGTGTGCCATGTTTCGTGCAAAACAAACCAAGTTTGAGCTAGTTTATGCGCAAAAGTGCAAAATACGCTTAAAAACCCATAAAATTACAACTTAACACGTAATTTCTAGCATATGACTATGATTTTCAATTCTAACCACTTCAACACAATAATATATACCAAAAAATGTTGTGTGCCATGTTTTGTGCAAAACAAACCAAGTTTGAGCTAGTTTATGCGCAAAAGTGCCAAATACGCTTAAAAACCCATAAAATCGCAACTTAACGTGTAATTTCTAGTATAAAACTATGATTTTAAATTCTAACCACTTCAACACAATAATATATACGAAAAAGTGTGGTGTGCCAAGTTTCATGCAAAACAAACCAAGTTGAGCTAATTTACGGGAAAAATTGCCAAATACGCTTAAAAATCCATAAAAAGACAACTTAACACGTAATTTCTAGCATATGACAATGATTTTCAATTCTAACCACTTTAACACAATAATATATACCAAAAAAATGTTGTGTGCCATGTTTCGTGCAAATTAAACCAAGTTTGAGCTAGTTTATGCGCAAAAGTGCAAAATACCCTTAAAAAACCCATAAAATCACAACTTAACACGTAATTTCTAGCGTATTACTATGATTTCAATTCTAACCACTTCAACACAATAATATATACCAAATAGTGTTTTGTGCCAACTTTCGTGCAAAACAAACTAAGTTTGAGCTACTTTATGCGCAAAATTGCCAAAAACGCTTAAATACCCATAAAATCGCAACTTAACGCGTAATTTCTAGTATAAAACTATGATTTTAAATTCTAACCACTTCAACACAACAATATATACGAAAAAGTGTGGTGTGCCAAGTTTCGTGCAAAACAAACCAAGTTGAGCTAATTTACGCGCAAAAGTGCCAAATACGCTTAAAAACTCATAAAATCACAACTTAACACGTAATTTCTAGCATATGACTATGATTTTCAATTCAAACCACTTCAACACAATAATATATACCAAAAAATGTTCTGTGCCATGTTTCGTGCAAAACAAACCAAATTTGAGCTAGTTTATGCGCAAAAGTGCCAAAAACGCTTAAAAACCCATAAAATCACAACTTAACATGTAATTTCTAGCCTTTGACTATGATTTCAATTCTTACCACTTCAACACAATAATATATACCAAATAGTGTTCTGTGCCAACTTTCGTGCAAAAAAAACCACCTTTGAGCTACTTTATACGCAAAAATGCCAAAAACGTTTAAAAAACCATAAAATCGCAACTTAACGGGTAATTTCTAGTATATGACTATGATTTTAAATTATAACCACTTCAACACAATAATATGTACGAAAAAGTGTTGTGTGGCAAGTATCGTGCAAAACAAACCAAGTTGAGCTACTTTACGCGCAAAAGTGCCACAAACGCTTCAAACCCTATAAAATCGTAACTTAACACATAATTTCTAGCATATGACTATATTTTTCAATTCTAACCACTTCAACAAAATAATATATACCAAAAAGTGTTGTGTGCCATGTTTCGTGTAAAACAAACCAAGTTTGAGCAACTTTATGCGCAAAAGTGCCAATAACGCTTAAAACCCCATAAAATCGCAACTTAGCATGTAATTTCAAGTATATGAATATGATTTTCAATTCTAACCACTTCAACACAATAATATATACTAAAAAGTGTGTTGTGCCAACATTCGTGCAAAGCAAACGAAGTTTGAGCTACTTTATGCGCAAAAGTGCCACAAACGTTTAAAAACCCATAAAATCGCAACTTAACATGTAATTTCTAGCGTATGACTGATTTTGAATTCTAACCACTTAATTAAAATAAAATATACCAAATAGTGTTGTGTGCCAAGTTTCGTATAAAACAAACCACGTTTGAGATACATTATGCGCAAAAGGGGCGAAAAAGCTTAAAATCCCTTAAGATCGTAACTTAACACATAATTTCTAGCATATTATTATCTTTTTCAATTCTAACCACATCAACACAATAATATATACCAAAAAATGTTGTGTGCCATCTTTCGTGAAAAACAAACCAAGTTTGAGCTAGTTTATGCGCAAAAGTGCCAAAAACGCTTAATAACCCATAAAATCACAACTTAACACGTAATTTCTAGCATATGACTATGATTTTCAATTCTAACCACTTCAACACAATAATATATATACCAAATAGTGTTCTGTACCAACTTTCGTGTAAAACAAACCAAGTTTGAGCAACTTTATGCGCAAAAGTGCCAAAAACGCTTAAAACCCCATAAAATAGCAACTTAACACATAATTTCTAGTATATGACTATGATTTTCAATTCTAACCACTTCCACACAATAATATATACGAAAAAGTGTGGTGTGCCAACTTTCGTGCAAAGCAAACGAAGTTTGAGCTACTTTATGCACAAAAGTGCCAAAAAGCTTCAAACCCCATAAAATCGCAATTTAACACGTAATCTCTAGTATATGACTATGATTTTAAATTCTAACCACTTCAACAAAATAATATATACAAAAAAGCGTGGTGTGCCAAGTTTCGTGCAAAACAAACCTACTTTGAGCTACTTTACGCGCAAAAGTGCAAAAAAACGCTTAAAAACCCATAAAATCGCAAAATAATACGTAATTTCAAACATATGACTATGATTTTCAATTCTATCCACTTCAACAAAATATAGACCAAAAAGTGTTGTGTGCAGTGTTTCGTGCAAAACAAACAAAGTTTGAGCAAGTTTAAGCGCAAAAGTGCCAAAAACGCTTAAAAAGCCATAAAATCGCAACTTAACACATAATTTCTAGCATATGACTATGATTCTCAATTCTATGCACTTCCAGACATTAATATTTACCAAAAAGTGTTGTGTGCCAAGTTTCGTGCAAAACAAACCAAGTTTGAGCTACTTTATGTGCAAAATTGCCAAATACGCATAAAAACCCATAATATCGCAACTTAACACGTAATTTCTAACATATGATTATGTTTTTCAATTCTAACAAATTCAACACAATAATATATACCAAATAGTGTTCTGTGCCAACTTTTGTGCAAAACAAACCAAGTTTGAGTCACTTTTTGCGCAAAAGGGGCAAAAAAGCTTAAAAAACCCTTAAAATCGCAACTTAACACGTAATTTCTAGCATACGACTATGATTTTCAATTCTAACCACTTCAACATAATAATATATACCAAATAATTTTGTGTGCCATGTTTCGTGCAAAACAAACCAAGTTTGAGCTAGTTTATGCGCAAAAGTGCAAAATACGCTTAAAAACCCATAAAATCACAACTTAACACGTAATTTCTAGCATATGACTATGATTTTCAATTCTAACCACTTCAACACAATAATATATACCAAAAAATGTTGTGTGCCATGTTTTGTGCAAAACAAACCAAGTTTGAGCTAGTTTATGCGCAAAAGTGCCAAATACGCTTAAAAACCCATAAAATCGCAACTTAATACGTAATTTCTATCATATGACTATGATTTTGAATTCTAACCACTTCAACAAAATAATATATACCAAAAAGTGTTGTGTGCCATGTTTCGTGTAAAACAAACCAACTTTGAGAAACTTTATGCGCAAAAGTGCCAATAATGCTTAAAACCCCATAAAATCGCAACTTAGCATCTAATTTCAAGTATATGAATATGATTTTCAATTCTAACCACTTCAACACAATAATATATACTAAAAAGTGTGTTGTGCCAACATTCGTGCAAATCAAACGAAGTTTGAGCTACTTTATGCGCAAAAGTGCCACAAACGTTTAAAAACCCATAAAATCGCAACTTAACATGTAATTTCTAGCGTATGACTGATTTTGAATTCTAACCACTTAATTAAAATAAAATATACCAAATAGTGTTGTGTGCCATGTTTCGTATAAAACAAACCACGTTTGAGATACATTATGCGCAAAAGGGGCGAAAAAGCTTAAAATCCCTTAAGATCGTAACTTAACACATAATTTCTAGCATATTATTATCTTTTTCAATTCTAACCACATCAACACAATAATATATACCAAAAAATGTTGTGTGCCATCTTTCGTGAAAAACAAACCAAGTTTGAGCTAGTTTATACGCAAAAGTGCCAAAAACGCTTAATAACCCATAAAATCACAACTTAACACGTAATTTCTAGCATATGACTATGATTTTCAATTCTAACCACTTCAACACAATAATATATATACCAAATAGTGTTCTGTACCAACTTTCGTGTAAAACAAACCAAGTTTGAGCAACTTTATGCGCAAAAGTGCCAAAAACGCTTAAAACCCCATAAAATAGCAACTTAACACATAATTTCTAGTATATGACTATGATTTTCAATTCTAACCACTTCCACACAATAATATATACGAAAAAGTGTGGTGTGCCAACTTTCGTGCAAAGCAAACGAAGTTTGAGCTACTTTATGCACAAAAGTGCCAAAAAGCTTCAAACCCCATAAAATCGCAATTTAACACGTAATCTCTAGTATATGACTATGATTTTAAATTCTAACCACTTCAACACAATAATATATACAAAAAAGCGTGGTGTGCCAAGTTTCGTGCAAAACAAACCTACTTTGAGCTACTTTACGCGCAAAAGTGCAAAAAACGCTTAAAAAACCCATAAAATCGCAAAATAATACGTAATTTCAAACATATGACTATGATTTTCAATTCTATCCACTTCAACAAAATATAGACCAAAAAGTGTTGTGTGCAGTGTTTCGTGCAAAACAAACAAAGTTTGAGCAAGTTTAAGCGCAAAAGTGCCAAAAACGCTTAAAAAGCCATAAAATCGCAACTTAACACATAATTTCTAGCATTTGACTATGATTCTCAATTCTATGCACTTCCAGACATTAATATTTACCAAAAAGTGTTGTGTGCCAAGTTTCGTGCAAAACAAACCAAGTTTGAGCTACTTTATGTGCAAAATTGCCAAATACGCATAAAAACCCATAATATCGCAACTTAACACGTAATTTCTAACATATGATTATGTTTTTCAATTCTAACAAATTCAACACAATAATATATACCAAATAGTGTTCTGTGCCAACTTTTGTGCAAAACAAACCAAGTTTGAGTCACTTTTTGCGCAAAAGGGGCAAAAAAGCTTAAAAACCCTTAAAATCGCAACTTAACACGTAATTTCTAGCATATGACTATGATTTTCAATTCTAACCACTTCAACATAATAATATATACCAAATAATTTTGTGTGCCATGTTTCGTGCAAAACAAACCAAGTTTGAGCTAGTTTATGCGCAAAAGTGCAAAATACGCTTAAAAACCCATAAAATCACAACTTAACACGTAATTTCTAGCATACGACTATGATTTTGAATTCTAACCACTTCAACCAAATAATATATACCAAATAGTGTTGTGTGCCATGTTTCGTAACAAACAAAGTTTGAGATACATTATGCGCAAAAGGGCCAAAAAAGCTTTAAAACCCTTAAAATCGCAACTTAACAAGTAATTTCTAACATATGATTATATTTTTGAATTCTATCCACTTCAACACAATAATATATACCAAAAAATGTTGTGTGCCATGTTTTGTGAAAACCAAACCAAGTTTGAGCTAGTTTATGCGCAAAAATGCCAAATACGCTTAAAAACCCATAAAATCAAAACTTAACACGTAATTTCTAGCATATGACTAAGATTTTCAATTATAACCACTTCAACACAATAATATAAACCACTTCAACAAAATAATATATACCAAATAGTGTTGTGTGCCATGTTTCGTACAAAACAAGCCAAGTTTGAGATATTTTACGCGCAAAAGGAGAAAAAAGCTTAAAAACCCTTAAAATCGCAACTTAACACGTAATTTCTAGCATATGACTATGATTTTAAATTATAACCACTTCAACACCATAATATATACCAAAAAATGTTGTGTGCCATGTTTCGTGCAAAACAAACCAAGTTTAAGCTAGTTTATACGCAAAAGTGCCAAAAACGCTTAAAAACCCATAAAATCCCAAGGTAACAAGTAATTTCTAGCATATGACTATAATTTTCAATTCTAACCACTTCAACACAATAATGTAGACCAAAAAGTGTTGTGTGCCATGTTTCGTGCAAAACAAACCAAATTTGACCTACTTTAAGCGCAAAAGTGCCAAAAACGCTTAAAATCCCATAAAATCGCAACATAACACGTAATCTCAAGCATATGACTATGATTTGAATTCTAACCACTTCAACAAAATAATATATACCAAATAGTATTGTGTGCCAAATTTCGTACAAAACAAGCTAAGTTTGAGATACATTATGCGCAAAAGGAGCAAAAAAGCTTAAAAACCCTTAAAATCGCAACTTAACACGTAATTTGTAACATATGATTATGATTTTCAATTCTAACCACTTCAACACAATAATATATATCAAAAAATTTTGTGTACCATGTGTCGTGCAAAACAAACCAAATTTGAGCTAGTTTATGCGCAAAAGTGCCAAAAACGCTTAAAATACCATAAAATCACAACTTAACACGTAATTTCTAGCCTATGACTATGATTTTCAATTCTAACCACTTCAACACAATAATATATACCAAATAGTGTTCTGTGCCAACTTTCGTGTAAAACAAACCAAGTTTGAGAACCTTTATGAGCAAAAGTGCCGAAAACACTTAAAACCCCATAAAATCGCAACTTAACACGTAATTTTTAGTATATGACTATGATTTTCAATTCTAAACACTTCAACACAATAATATATACGAAAAAGTGTGGTGTGCCAACTTTCGTGCAAAACAAACGAAGTTTGAGCTACTTTATGTGCAAAAGTGCAAAAAACGCTTAAAGCCCCATAAAATCGCAACTTAACACGTAATTTCGAGTATATGACTATGATTTTCAATTCTAACCACTTCAACACAATAATATATACAAAAAAGTGTGGTGTGCCAAGTTTCGTGCAAAACAAACCAAGTTTGAGTTAATTTACGCGCAAAAGTACCAAAAACGCTTAAAACCCCAAAAATCTCAACTTAACACGTAATTTCTAGCGTATTACTATGATTCTCAATTCTATCCACTTCAAGACATTAATATATACCAAAAAGTATTGTGTGCCAAGTTTCGTGCAAAACAAACCACGTTTGAGCTACTTTGAGGGCAAAAGTGCCAAAACGCTTAAAAATCCGTAAAATCGCAACTTAACACGTAATCTCTACAATATGACTATCATTTTCAACTCTAACCAATTCAACACAATAATATATACCAAATAGTGTTCTGTGCCAACTTTTTTGCAAAACAAACCAACTTTGAGCTACTTTATGCGCAAAAGTGCCAAAAACGATTAAAAACCCATAAAATCGCAACTTAACACGTAATTTCTATTATATGAATATGATTTTAAATTATAAACACTTCAACAAAATAATATATACGAAAAAGTGTGGTGTGCCAAGTTTTGTGCAAAACAAACCAAGTTTGAGCTACTTTACGCGCAAAAGAGCCAAAAGCGCTTAAAAACCCATATGACTATGATTTTGAATTCTAACCACTTCAACACCATAATATATACCAAAAAATGTTGTGTGCCATGTTTCGTGCAAAACAAACAAAGTTTAAGCTAGTTTATACGCAAAAGTGCCAAAAAAGCTTTAAATCCCATAAAATCGCAACTTAACACGTAATTTCTAGCATATGACTATGATTTTCAATTCTAACCACTTCAACATAATAATATATACCAAAAAATTTTGTGTGCCTTGTTTCGTGAAAAACAAACCAAGTTTAAACTTTTTTATGCGCAAAAGTGACAAAAACGCTTAAAAACTCTTAAAATCGGAACTTAACACGTAATTTCTAGCATATGATTATGATTTTCAATTCTAACCACTTTAACACAATAATATATACCAAGAAATGTTGTGTGCCATGTTTCGTGCAAAACAAACCAAGTTTGAGCTAGTTTTTGCGCAAAAGTACCAAAAACACTTAAAATCATATAAAATCACATCTTAACACGTAATTTCTAGCATATGTCTATAATTTTTAATTCTAACCACTTCAACACAATAATATATACCAAATAGTGTTCTATGCCAACTTTCGTGCAAAACAAACCAAGTTTGAGCAACTTTCTGAGCAAAAGTGCCAAAAACGCTTAAAACCCTATAAAATCGAAACTTAACACGTAATTTCTAGTATCAGACTATCACTTTCAAATCTAACAACTTCAACACAATAATATATATGCAAAAGTGTGGTGTGCCAACTTTCGTGCAAAACAAACGAAGTTTGAGCTACTTTATGCGCAAAAGTGCCAAAAACGCATAAAACCCAATAAAATCGCAACTTAACACATAATTTCAAGTATATGACTATTATTTTAAATTCTATCCACTTCAACAAAATAATATAGACCAAAAAGTGTTGTGTGTCATGTTTCGTGCAAAAGATACCAAATTTTAGCTACTTTAAGCACAAAAGTGCCAAAAACGCTTAAAATCCTATAAAATCGCAACTTAACACGTAATCTCAAGCATATGACTATGATTTTTAATTCTAACCACGTCAACACAATAATATATACCATATAGTGTTCTGTGCCATGTTTCGTGCAAAACATACCAAGTTTGAGCTACTTTATGCGCAAAAGTGTCAAAAAAGCTTAAAAACCCATAAAAGTGCAACTTAACACGTAATTTCTAGCATATGAGTATGATTTTGAATTCTAACCACTTCAACAAAATCATATATACCAAATAGTGTTGTGTGCCAAGTTTCGTACAAAACAAACCAAGTTTGAGATACTTTATGCGCAAAAGAGGCAAAAAAACTTAAAAACCCTTAAAATCGCAACTTAACACATAATTTCTAGCATATGACTATGATTTTCAAGTCTAACCATTTAAACACCATAATATATATACCAAAAAAATGTTGTTGGCCATTTTTCGTGCAAAACAAACCAAGTTTAAGCTAGTTTATGCGCAAAAGTGCCTAAAATGCTTAAAACCCCATAAATTCACAACTTAACACGTAATTTGTAGCATATGACAATGTTTTTCAATTCTAACCACTTCAACACAATAATATATACCAATTAATGTTTTGTGCCATGTTTCGTGCAAAACAACAAAGTTTAAGCTAGTTTATGCGCAAAAATGCCAAAAACGCTTAAAAACCCATAAAATCACAACTTATCACGTATTTTCTTGCATATGACTATGATTTCAATTCTAACCACTTCAACACAATAATATATACCAAATAGTGTTCTGTGCCAACTTTCGTGCAAAACAAACCAAGTTTGAGCTACTTTATGCGCAAAAATGCCAAAAACGCTTAAAAACCCATAAAATCGCAACTTAACGGGTAATTTCTAGTATATGACTATGATTTTAAATTCTAACCACTTCAACACAATAATATATACGAAAAAGTGTTGTGTGGCAAGTTTCGTGCAAAACAAACCAATTTTAAGCAAGTTTATGCGTAAAAGTGCCAAAAACGCTTAAAAACCCATAAAATAGCAACTTAACACATAATTTCTAGTATATGACTATGATTTTCAATTCTAACCACTTCCACACAATAATATATACGAAAAAGTGTGGTGTGCCAACTTTCGTGCAAAGCAAACGAAGTTTGAGCTACTTTATGCGCAAAAGTGCCAAAAAGCTTCAAACCCCATAAAATCGCAATTTAACACGTAATCTCTAGTATATGACTATGATTTTAAATTCTAACCACTTCAACACAATAATATATACAAAAAAGCGTGGTGTGCCAAGTTTCGTGCAAAACAAACCTACTTTGAGCTACTTTACGCGCAAAAGTGCAAAAAACGCTTAAAAACCCATAAAATCGCAAAATAATACGTAATTTCAAACATATGACTATGATTTTCAATTCTATCCACTTCAACAAAATATAGACCAAAAAGTGTTGTGTGCAGTGTTTCGTGCAAAACAAACAAAGTTTGAGCAAGTTTAAGCGCAAAAGTGCCAAAAACGCTTAAAAAGCCATAAAATCGCAACTTAACACGTAATTTCTAGCATATGACTATGATTCTCAATTCTATGCACTTCCAGACATTAATATTTACCAAAAAGTGTTGTGTGCCAAGTTTCGTGCAAAACAAACCAAGTTTGAGCTACTTTATGTGCAAAATTGCCAAATACGCATAAAAACCCATAATATCGCAACTTAACACGTAATTTCTAACATATGATTATGTTTTTCAATTCTAACAAATTCAACACAATAATATATACCAAATAGTGTTCTGTGCCAACTTTTGTGCAAAACAAACCAAGTTTGAGTCACTTTTTGCGCAAAAGGGGCAAAAAAGCTTAAAAACCCTTAAAATCGCAACTTAACACGTAATTTCTAGCATATGACTATGATTTTCAATTCTAACCACTTCAACATAATAATATATACCAAATAATTTTGTGTGCCATGTTTCGTGCAAAACAAACCAAGTTTGAGCTAGTTTATGCGCAAAAGTGCAAAATACGCTTAAAAACCCATAAAATCACAACTTAACACGTAATTTCTAGCATATGACTATGATTTTCAATTCTAACCACTGCAACACAATAATATATACCAAAAAATGTTGTGTGCCATGTTTTGTGCAAAACAAACCAAGTTTGAGCTAGTTTATGCGCAAAAGTGCCAAATACGCTTAAAAACCCATAAAATCGCAACTTAATACGTAATTTCTAGCATATGACTATGATTTTGTATTCTAACCACTTCAACCAAATAATATATACCAAATAGTGTTGTGTACCATGTTTCGTAACAAACAAAGTTTGAGATACATTATGCGCAAAAGGGCCAAAAAAGCTTTAAAACCCTTAAAATCGCAACTTAACAAGTAATTTCTAACATATGATTATATTTTTGAATTCTATCCACTTCAACACAATAATATATACCAAAAAATTTTGTGTGCCATGTTTTGTGAAAACCAAACCAAGTTTGAGCTAGTTTATGCGCCAAAATGCCAAATACGCTTAAAAACCCATAAAATCAAAACTTAACACGTAATTTGTAGCATATGACTAAGATTTTCAATTATAACCACTTCAACACAATAATATAAACCACTTCAACAAAATAATATATACCAAATAGTGTTGTGTGCCATGTTTCGTACAAAACAAGCCAAGTTTGAGATATTTTACGCGCAAAAGGAGAAAAAAGCTTAAAAACCCTTAAAATCGCAACATAACACGTAATTTCTAGCATATGACTATGATTTTAAATTATAACCACTTCAACACCATAATATATACCAAAAAATGTTGTGTGCCATGTTTCGTGCAAAACAAACCAAGTTTAAGCTAGTTTATACGCAAAAGTGCCAAAAACGCTTAAAAACCCATAAAATCCCAAGGTAACAAGTAATTTCTAGCATATGACTATAATTTTCAATTCTAACCACTTCAACACAATAATATAGACCAAAAAGTGTTGTGTGCCATGTTTCGTGCAAAACAAACCAAATTTGACCTACTTTAAGCGCAAAAGTGCCAAAAACGCTTAAAATCCCATAAAATCGCAACATAACACGTAATCTCAAGCATATGACTATGATTTGAATTCTAACCACTTCAACAAAATAATATATACCAAATAGTATTGTGTGCCAAATTTCGTACAAAACAAGCTAAGTTTGAGATACATTATGCGCAAAAGGAGCAAAAAAGCTTAAAAACCCTTAAAATCGCAACTTAACACGTAATTTGTAACATATGATTATGATTTTCAATTCTAACCACTTCAACACAATAATATATATCAAAAAATTTTGTGTACCATGTTTCGTGCAAAACAAACCAAATTTGAGCTAGTTTATGCGCAAAAGTGCCAAAAACGCTTAAAATACCATAAAATCACAAGTTAACACGTAATTTCTAGCCTATGACTATGATTTTCAATTCTAACCACTTCAACACAATAATATATACCAAATAGTGTTCTGTGCAAACTTTCGTGTAACACAAACCAAGTTTGAGAACCTTTATGAGCAAAAGTGCTGAAAACACTTAAAACCCCATAAAATCGCAACTTAACACGTAATTTTTAGTATATGACTGTGATTTTCAATTCTAAACACTTCAACACAATAATATATACGAAAAAGTGTGGGGTGCCAACTTTCGTGCAAAACAAACGAAGTTTGAGCTACTTTATGTGCAAAAGTGCAAAAAACGCTTAAAGCCCCATAAAATCGCAACTTAACACGTAATTTCGAGTATATGACTATGATTTTCAATTCTAACCACTTCAACACAATAATATATACAAAAAAGTGTGGTGTGCCAAGTTTCGTGCAAAACAAACAAAGTTTGAGTTAATTTACGCGCAAAAGTACCAAAAACGCTTAAAACCCCAAAAATCGCAACTTAACACGTAATTTCTAGCGTATTACTATGATTCTCAATTCTATCCACTTCAAGACATTAATATATACCAAAAAGTATTGTGTGCCAAGTTTCGTGCAAAACAAACCACGTTTGAGCTACTTTAAGGGCAAAAGTGCCAAAACGCTTAAAAATCCGTAAAATCGCAACTTAACACGTAATCTCTACAATAATATATACCAAATAGTGTTCTGTGCCAACTTTTTTGCAAAACAAACCAACTTTGAGCTACTTTATGCGCAAAAGTGCCAAAAACGATTAAAAACCCATAAAATCGCAACTTAACACGTAATTTCTATTATATGAATATGATTTTAAATTATAAACACTTCAACAAAATAATATATACGAAAAAGTGTGGTGTGCCAAGTTTTGTGCAAAACAAACCAAGTTTGAGCTACTTTACGCGCAAAAGAGCCAAAAGCGCTTAAAAACCCATATGACTATGATTTTGAATTCTAACCACTTCAACACCATAATATATACCAAAAATTGTTGTGTGCCATGTTTCGTGCAAAACAAACAAAGTTTAAGCTAGTTTATACGCAAAAGTGCCAAAAAAGCTTTAAATCCCATAAAATCGCAACTTAACACGTAATTTCTAGCATATGACTATGATTTTCAATTCTAACCACTTCAACATAATAATATATACCAAAAAATTTTGTGTGCCTTGTTTCGTGAAAAACAAACCAAGTTTAAACTTTTTTATGCGCAAAAGTGACAAAAACGCTTAAAAACTCTTAAAAATCGGAACTTAACACGTAATTTCTAGCATATGATTATGATTTTCAATTCTAACCACTTTAACACAATAATATATACCAAGAAATGTTGTGTGCCATGTTTCGTGCAAAACAAACCAAGTTTGAGCTAGTTTTTGCGCAAAAGTACCAAAAACACTTAAAATCATATAAAATCACAACTTAACACGTAATTTCTAGCATATGTCTATAATTTTTAATTCTAACCACTTCAACACAATAATATATAACAAATAGTGTTCTATGCCCAACTTTCGTGCAAAACAAACCAAGTTTGAGCAACTTTCTGAGCAAAAGTGCCAAAAACGCTTAAAACCCTATAAAATCGAAACTTAACACGTAATTTCTAGTATCAGACTATCATTTTCAAATCTAACAACTTCAACACAATAATATATATGCAAAAGTGTGGTGTGCCAACTTTCGTGCAAAACAAACGAAGTTTGAGCTACTTTATGCGCAAAAGTGCCAAAAAACGCATAAAACCCAATAAAATCACAACTTAACACATAATTTCTAGTATATGACTATTATTTTAAATTCTATCCACTTCAACAAAATAATATAGACCAAAAAGTGTTGTGTGTCATGTTTCGTGCAAAAGATACCAAATTTTAGCTACTTTAAGCACAAAAGTGCCAAAAACGCTTAAAAATCCTATAAAATCGCAACTTAAACACGTAATCTCAAGCATATGACTATGATTTTTAATTCTAACCACGTCAACACAATATATATACCATATAGTGTTCTGTGCCATGTTTCGTGCAAAACATACCAAGTTTGAGCTACTTTATGCGCAAAAGTGTCAAAAAAGCTTAAAAAAACCCATAAAAGTGCAACTTAACACGTAATTTCTAGCATATGAGTATGATTTTGAATTCTAACCACTTCAACAAAATCATATATACCAAATAGTGTTGTGTGCCAAGTTTCGTACAAAACAAACCAAGTTTGAGATACTTTATGCGCAAAAGAGGCAAAAAAAACTTAAAAACCCTTAAAATCGCAACTTAACACATAATTTCTAGCATATGACTATGATTTTTCAAGTCTAACCATTTAAACACCATAATATATACCAAAAAAAATGTTGTTGGCCATTTTTCCGTGCAAAAACAAACCAAGTTTAAGCTAGTTTATGCGCAAAAGTGCCTAAAATGCTTAAAAACCCCATAAATTCACAACTTAACACGTAATTTGTAGCATATGACAATGTTTTTCAATTCTAACCACTTCAACACAATAATATATACCAATTAATGTTTTGTGCCCATGTTTCGTGCAAAACAACAAAGTTTAAGCTAGTTTATGCGCAAAAATGCCAAAAACGCTTAAAAAACCCATAAAATCACAACTTATCACGTATTTTCTTGCATATGACTTATGATTTCAATTCTAACCACTTCAACACAATAATATATACCAAATAGTGTTCTGTGCCAACTTTCGTGCAAAACAAACCAAGTTTGAGCTACTTTATGCGCAAAAATGCCAAAAACGCTTAAAAACCCATAAAATCGCAACTTAACGGGTAATTTTCTAGTATATGACTATGATTTTAAAATTCTAACCACTTCAACACAATAATATATACGAAAAAAGTGTTGTGTGGCAAGTTTCGTGCAAAACAAACCAATTTTAAGCAAGTTTATGCGTAAAAGTGCCAAAAAACGCTTAAAAACCCATAAAATAGCAACTTAACACATAATTTCTAGTATATGACTATGATTTTCAATTCTAACCACTTCCACACAATAATATATACGAAAAAGTGTGGTGTGCCAACTTTCGTGCAAAGCAAACGAAGTTTGAGCTACTTTATGCGCAAAAGTGCCAAAAAGCTTCAAACCCCATAAAATCGCAATTTTAACACGTAATCTCTAGTATATGACTATGATTTTTAAATTCAAACCACTTTCAACACAATAATATATACAAAAAAGCGTGGTGTGCCAAGTTTCGTGCAAAACAAACCTACTTTAAAACTACTTTACGCGCAAAAGTGCAAAAAAACGCTTAAAAACCCCATAAAATCGCAAAATAATACGTAATTTCAAACATATGACTATGATTTTCAATTCTATCCACTTCAACAAAATATAGACCAAAAAGTGTTGTGTGCAGTGTTTCGTGCAAAACAAACAAAGTTTGAGCAAGTTTAAGCGCAAAAGTGCCAAAAACGCTTAAAAAGCCATAAAATCGCAACTTAACACGTAATTTCTAGCATATGACTATGATTCTCAATTCTATGCTACTTCCAGACATTAATATTTACCAAAAAGTGTTGTGTGCCAAGTTTCGTGCAAAACAAACCAAGTTTGAGCTACTTTATGTGCAAAATTGCCAAATACGCATAAAAACCCAAAATATCGCAACTTAACACGTAATTTCTAACATATGATTATGTTTTTCAATTCTAACAAATTCAACACAATAATATATACCAAATAGTGTTCTGTGCCAACTTTTGTGCAAAACAAACCAAGTTTGAGTCACTTTTTGCGCAAAAGGGGCAAAAAAGCTTAAAAACCCTTAAAATCGCAACTTAACACGTAATTTCTAGCATATGACTATGATTTTCAATTCTAACCACTTCAACATAATAATATATACCAAATAATTTTGTGTGCCATGTTTCGTGCAAAACAAACCAAGTTTGAGCTAGTTTATGCGCAAAAGTGCAAAATACGCTTAAAAACCCATAAAATCACAACTTAACACGTAATTTCTAGCATATGACTATGATTTTCAATTCTAACCACTTCAACACAATAATATATACCAAAAAATGTTGTGTGCCATGTTTTGTGCAAAACAAACCAAGTTTGAGCTAGTTTATGCGCAAAAGTGCCAAATACGCTTAAAAACCCATAAAATCGCAACTTAATACGTAATTTCTAGCATATGACTATGATTTTGAATTCTAACCACTTCAACCAAATAATATATACCAAATAGTGTTGTGTACCATGTTTCGTAACAACAAAGTTTGAGATACATTATGCGCAAAAGGGCCAAAAAAGCTTTAAAACCCTTAAAATCGCAACTTAACAAGTAATTTCTAACATATGATTATATTTTTGAATTCTATCCACTTCAACACAATAATATATACCAAAAAAAAGTTGTGTGCCATGTTTTGTGAAAACCAAACCAAGTTTGAGCTA
>NC_080053.1:23170136-23210642 GCF_026212465.1 Amaranthus tricolor
ATAACACGTAATTTCTAGCATATTACTATTAATTTCAATTCTAACCACTTCAACACAATATTATATACGAAAAAGTGTTTTGTGCCAATTTTCGTGCAAAACAAACCAACTTTGAGATACTTTATGCGCAAAAGTGCCAAAAATGCTTACAAACCCTAAAATAGCAAACTAAACACGTAATTTCTAGCATATGACTATGATTTTCAATTCTAACCACTTAAAAAAAATAACATATACCAAATAGAGTTGTGTGTAAAGTTTCGTGGCATAACAAACCAAGTTTGAGCTACTTTATGCGCAAAAGGGCCAAAAACGCATAATAACCCATAAAATCGCAACTTAACACGTAGTTTCTAGCATATGACTATGATTTTCAGTTCTAACCACTTCAACACAATAATATATAGCAAATAAAGTTGTGTGCAAAGTTTCGTGCAAAACAAACCATGTTTGGGCTACTTTATGCGCAAATGTGCAAAAACGCTTAAAAACCCTTAAAATCTCAACCTAACACGTAATTTCTAGCATATGACTAAATTTTTAAATAAAAACCACTTCAACACAATAATAATTACTAAAAAGCGTAGTGTGCCAAGTTTCGTGCAAAACAAACCAAGTTTGAGCTACTTTATGCGCAAAAAGTGCCAAGAATGCTTAAAAACCCTTAAAATCGCAACTTAACACGTAATTTCTAGCCTATGACTATTATTTTCAATTCCAACCACTTCAACACAATAATCTATACCAAAAAGTGTTGTGTGCCAAGTTCCTTGAAAAACAAACCAAGTTTGAGCTACTTTTATGCGTAAAGGGAGCAAAAACGCTTAAAAACCCTTATAATCGCAACTTAACACGTAATTTCTAGTATATGACTATGATTTTCAGTTCTAACACTTCTACACGATAATATATACCAAATATTGTTGTATGCAAAGTTTCTTGCAAAACAAAACCATGTTTGGGCTACTTTATGCGCAAAAGTGCCAAAAACGCTTAAAAAAAAACCCTTAAATTCGCAACTTAACACGTAATTTCTAGTATATGACTATGATTTTCAGTCTAACCACTTCAACACGATAATATTTACCAAATATTGTTGTATGCGAAGTTTCTTGCAAAACAAACCATGTTTGGGCAACTTATGCGCAAAAGTTCCAAAAACGCTTAAAAACCCTTAAAATCGCAACTTAACACGTAAATTTCAGCATATGACTTTGATTTTAAATTCTAACCACTTGAACACAATAATATATATACCAAATTGTGTTGTGTGCAAAGTTTCATGCAAAAAAAAACCAATTTTGAGCTACTTTATGCGCAAAAGTGCCAAAAAACGCTCAAAAACCATTAAAATCGCAACATAACACGTAATTTCTAGCATATTACTATTAATTTCAAGTCTAACCACTTCAACACAATATTATATACGAAAAAGTGTTTTGTGCCAATTTTCGTGCAAAACAAACCAACTTTGAGATACTTTATGCGCAAAAGTGGCCAAAAATGCTTACAAACCCTTAAAATAGCAACTAAACACGTAATTTCTAGCATATGACTATGATTTTCAATTCTAACCACTTAAAAAAAAATAACATATACCAAATAGAGTTGTGTGCAAAGTTTCGTGCATAACAAACCATGTTTGAGCTACTTTATGCGCAAAAGGGCCAAAAAACGCATAATAACCCATAAAATCGCAACTTAACACGTAATTTCTAGCATATGACTAAGATTTTCAGTTCTAACCACTTCAACACAATAATATATAGCAAATAAAGTTGTGTGCAAAGTTTCGTGCAAAACAAACCATGTTTGGGCTACTTTATGCGCAAATGTGCAAAAACGCTTAAAAACCCTTAAAATCTCAACCTAACACGTAATTTCTAGCATATGACTAAATTTTTAAATAAAAACCACTTCAACACAATAATAATTACTAAAAAGCGTAGTGTGCCAAGTTTCGTGCAAAACAAACCAAGTTTGAGCTACTTTATGCGCAAAAAGTGCCAAGAATGCTTAAAAACCCTTAAAATCGCAACTTAACACGTAATTTCTAGCCTATGACTATTATTTTCAATTCCAACCACTTCAACACAATAATCTATACCAAAAAGTGTTGTGTGCCCAAGTTCCTTGAAAAACAAACCAAGTTTGAGCTACTTTATGCGTAAAGGGAGGCAAAAACGCTTAAAAACCCTTATAATCGCAACTTAACACGTAATTTCTAGTATATGACTATGATTTTCAGTTCTAACCACTTCTACAACGATAATATATACCAAATATTGTTGTATGCAAAGTTTCTTGCAAAACAAACCATGTTTGGGCTACTTTATGCGCAAAAGTGCCAAAAACGCTTAAAAACCCTTAAATTCGCAACTTAACACGTAATTTCTAGTATATGACTATGATTTTCCAGTTCTAACCACTTCAACACGATAATATTTACCAAATATTGTTGTATGCGAAGTTTCTTGCAAAAACAAACCATGTTTGGGCAACTTAATGCGCAAAAGTTCCAAAAAACGCTTAAAAACCCTTAAAATCGCAACTTAACACGTAAATTTCAGCATATGACTTTGATTTTAAATTCTAACCACTTGAACACAATAATATATATACCAATAGTGTTGTGTGCAAAGTTCATGCAAAAAAAACCAATTTTGAGCTACTTTATGCGCAAAAGTGCCAAAAACGCTCAAAAACCATTAAAATCGCAACATAACACGTAATTTCTAGCATATTACTATTAATTTCAATTCTAACCACTTCAACACAATATTATATACGAAAAAGTGTTTTGTGCCAATTTTCGTGCAAAACAAACCAACTTTGAGATACTTTATGCGCAAAAGTGCCAAAAATGCTTACAAACCCTTAAAATAGCAACTAAACACGTAATTTCTAGCATATGACTATGATTTTCAATTCTAACCACTTAAAAAAAATAACATATACCAAATAGAGTTGTGTGCAAAGTTTCGTGCATAACAAACCAAGTTTGAGCTACTTTATGCGCAAAAGGGCCAAAAAACGCATAATAACCCATAAAATCGCAACTTAACACGTAATTTCTAGCATATGACTAAGATTTTCAGTTCTAACCACTTCAACACAATAATATATAGCAAATAAAGTTGTGTGCAAAGTTTCGTGCAAAACAAACCATGTTTGGCTACTTTATGCGCAAATGTGCAAAAACGCTTAAAAACCCTTAAAATCTCAACCTAACACGTAATTTCTAGCATATGACTAAATTTTTAAATAAAAACCACTTCAACACAATAATAATTACTAAAAAGCGTAGTGTGCCAAGTTTCTTGCAAAACAAACCAAGTTTGAGCTACTTTATGCGCAAAAGTGCCAAGAATGCTTAAAACCCTTAAAATCGCAACTTAACACGTAATTTCTAGCCTATGACTATTATTTTCAATTCCTAACCACTTCAACACAATAATCTATACCAAAAAGTGTTGTGTGCCAAGTTCCTTGAAAAACAAACCAAGTTTGAGCTACTTTATGCGTAAAGGGAGCAAAAACGCTTAAAAACCCTTAAAATCGCAACTTAACACGTAATTTCTAGTATATGACTATGATTTTCAGTTCTAACCACTTCTACACGATAATATATACCAAATATTGTTGTATGCAAAGTTTCTTGCAAAACAAACCATGTTTGGGCTACTTTATGCGCAAAAGTGCCAAAAACGCTTAAAAACCCTTAAATTCGCAACTTAACCACGTAATTTCTAGTATATGACTATGATTTTCAGTTCTAACCACTTCAACACGATAATATTTACCAAATATTGTTGTATGCGAAGTTTCTTGCAAAACAAACCATGTTTGGGCAACTTTATGCGCAAAAGTTCCAAAAAACGCTTAAAAACCCTTAAAATCGCAACTTAACACGTAAATTTCAGCATATGACTTTGATTTTAAATTCTAACCACTTGAACACAATAATATATATACCAAATAGTGTTGTGTGCAAAGTTTCATGCAAAAAAAACCAATTTTGAGCTACTTTATGCGCAAAAGTGCCAAAAACGCTCAAAAACCATTAAAATCGCAACATAACACGTAATTTCTAGCATATTACTATTAATTTCAATTCTAACCACTTCAACACAATATTATATACGAAAAAGTGTTTTGTGCCAATTTTCGTGCAAAACAAACCAACTTTGAGATACTTTATGCGCAAAAGTGCCAAAAATGCTTACAAACCCTTAAAATAGCAACTAAACACGTAATTTCTAGCATATGACTATGATTTTCAATTCTAACCACTTAAAAAAAATAACATATACCAATAGAGTTGTGTGCAAAGTTTCGTGCATAACAAACCAAGTTTGAGCTACTTTATGCGCAAAAGGGCCAAAAACGCATAATAACCCATAAAATCGCAACTTAACACGTAATTTCTAGCATATGACTAAGATTTTCAGTTCTAACCACTTCAACACAATAATATATAGCAAATAAAGTTGTGTGCAAAGTTTCGTGCAAAACAAACCATGTTTGGGCTACTTTATGCGCAAATGTGCAAAAACGCTTAAAAACCCTTAAAATCTCAACCTAACACGTAATTTCTAGCATATGACTAAATTTTTAAATAAAAACCACTTCAACACAATAATAATTACTAAAAAGCGTAGTGTGCCAAGTTTCGTGCAAAACAAACCAAGTTTGAGCTACTTTATGCGCAAAAGTGCCAAGAATGCTTAAAAACCCTTAAAATCGCAACTTAACACGTAATTTCTAGCCTATGACTATTATTTTCAATTCTAACCACTTCAACACAATAATCTATACCAAAAAGTGTTGTGTGCCAAGTTCCTTGAAAAACAAACCAAGTTTGAGCTACTTTATGCGTAAAGGGAGCAAAAACGCTTAA
Source organism: Amaranthus tricolor (assembly GCF_026212465.1). NCBI lineage: Eukaryota > Viridiplantae > Streptophyta > Magnoliopsida > Caryophyllales > Amaranthaceae > Amaranthus > Amaranthus tricolor. The sequence goes on from NC_080053.1 coordinate 23,175,037, forward strand.
AAACCCTTATAATCGCAACTTAACACGTAATTTCTAGTATATGACTATGATTTTCAGTTCTAACCACTTCTACACGATAATATATACCAAATATTGTTGTATGCAAAGTTTCTTGCAAAACAAACCATGTTTGGGCTACTTTATGCGCAAAAGTGCCAAAAACGCTTAAAAACCCTTAAATTCGCAACTTAACACGTAATTTCTAGTATATGACTATGATTTTCAGTTCTAACCACTTCAACACGATAATATTTACCAAATATTGTTGTATGCGAAGTTTCTTGCAAAACAAACCATGTTTGGGCAACTTTATGCGCAAAAGTTCCAAAAACGCTTAAAAACCCTTAAAATCGCAACTTAACACGTAAATTTCAGCATATGACTTTGATTTTAAATTCTAACCACTTGAACACAATAATATATATACCAAATAGTGTTGTGTGCAAAGTTTCATGCAAAAAAAAACCAATTTTGAGCTACTTTATGCGCAAAAGTGCCAAAAAACGCTCAAAAAACCATTAAAATCGCAACATAACACGTAATTTCTAGCATATTACTATTAATTTCAATTCTAACCACTTCAACACAATATTATATACGAAAAAGTGTTTTGTGCCAATTTTCGTGCAAAACAAACCAACTTTGAGATAGTTTATGCGCAAAAGTGCCAAAAATGCTTACAAACCCTTAAAATAGCAACTAAACACGTAATTTCTAGCATATGACTATGATTTTCAATTCTAACCACTTAAAAAAAATAACATATACCAAATAGAGTTGTGTGCAAAGTTTCGTGCATAACAAACCAAGTTTGAGCTACTTTATGCGCAAAAGGGCCAAAAACGCATAATAACCCATAAAATCGCAACTTAACACGTAATTTCTAGCATATGACTAAGATTTTCAGTTCTAACCACTTCAACACAATAATATATACCAAATAAAGTTGTGTGCAAAGTTTCGTGCAAAACAAACCATGTTTGGGCTACTTTATGCGCAAATGTGCCAAAAACGCTTAAAAACCCTTAAAATCTCAACCTAACACGTAATTTCTAGCATATGACTATAATTTTAAATAAAAACCACTTCAACACAATAATAATTACTAAAAAGCGTAGTGTGCCAAGTTTCGTGCAAAACAAACCAAGTTTGAGCTACTTTATGCGCAAAAGTGCCAAGAATGCTTAAAAACCCTTAAAATCGCAACTTAACACGTAATTTCTAGCCTATGACTATTATTTTCAATTCTAACCACTTCAACACAATAATCTATACCAAAAAGTGTTGTGTGCCAAGTTCCTTGAAAAACAAACCAAGTTTGAGCTACTTTATGCGTAAAGGGAGCAAAAACGCTTAAAAACCCTTAAAATCGCAACTTAACACGTAATTTCTAGTATATGACTATGATTTTCAGTTCTAACCACTTCTACACGATAATATATACCAAATATTGTTGTATGCAAAGTTTCTTGCAAAACAAACCATGTTTGGGCTACTTTATGCGCAAAAGTGCCAAAAACGCTTAAAAACCCTTATATTCGCAACTTAACACGTATTTCTAGTATATGACTATGATTTTCAGTTCTAACCACTTCAACACGATAATATTTACCAAATATTGTTGTATGCGAAGTTTCTTGCAAAACAAACCATGTTTGGGCAACTTTATGCGCAAAAGTTCCAAAAACGCTTAAAAACCCTTAAAATCGCAACTTAACACGTAAATTTCAGCATATGACTTGATTTTAAATTCTAACCACTTGAACACAATAATATATATACCAAATAGTGTTGTGTGCAAAGTTTCATGCAAAAAAAAAACCAATTTTGAGCTACTTTATGCGCAAAAGTGCGAAAAACGCTCAAAAACCATTAAAATCGCAACATAACACGTAATTTCTAGCATATTACTATTAATTTCAATTCTAACCACTTCAACACAATATTATATACGAAAAAGTGTTTTGTGCCAATTTTCGTGCAAAACAAACCAACTTGAGATACTTTATGCGCAAAAGTGCCAAAAATGCTTACAAACCCTTAAAATAGCAACTAAACACGTAATTTCTAGCATATGACTATGATTTCAATTCTAACCACTTAAAAAAAATAACATATACCAAATAGAGTTGTGTGCAAAGTTTCGTGCATAACAAACCAAGTTTGAGCTACTTTATGCGCAAAAGGGCCAAAAACGCATAATAACCCATAAATCGCAACTTAACACGTAATTTCTAGCATATGACTAAGATTTTCAGTTCTAACCACTTCAACACAATAATATATACCAAATAAAGTTGTGTGCAAAGTTTCGTGCAAAACAAACCATGTTTGGGCTACTTTATGCGCAAATGTGCCAAAAACGCTTAAAAACCCTTAAAATCTCAACCTAACACGTAATTTCTAGCATATGACTATAATTTTAAATAAAAACCACTTCAACACAATAATAATTACTAAAAAGCGTAGTGTGCCAAGTTTCGTGCAAAACAAACCAAGTTTGAGCTACTTTATGCGCAAAAGTGCCAAGAATGCTTAAAAACCCTTAAAATCGCAACTTAACACGTAATTTCTAGCCTATGACTATTATTTTCAATTCTAACCACTTCAACACAATAATCTATACCAAAAAGTGTTGTGTGCCAAGTTCCTTGAAAAACAAACCAAGTTTGAGCTACTTTATGCGTAAAGGGAGCAAAAACGCTTAAAAACCCTTAAAATCGCAACTTAACACGTAATTTCTAGTATATGACTATGATTTTCAGTTCTAACCACTTCTACACGATAATATATACCAAATATTGTTGTATGCAAAGTTTCTTGCAAAACAAACCATGTTTGGGCTACTTTATGCGCAAAAGTGCCAAAAACGCTTAAAACCCTTATATTCGCAACTTAACACGTAATTTCTAGTATATGACTATGATTTTCAGTTCTAACCACTTCAACACGATAATATTTACCAAATATTGTTGTATGCGAAGTTTCTTGCAAAACAAACCATGTTTGGGCAACTTTATGCGCAAAAGTTCCAAAAACGCTTAAAAACCCTTAAAATCGCAACTTAACACGTAAATTTCAGCATATGACTTTGATTTTAAATTCTAACCACTTGAACACAATAATATATATACCAAATAGTGTTGTGTGCAAAGTTTCATGCAAAAAAAAACCAATTTTGAGCTACTTTATGCGCAAAAGTGCCAAAAACGCTCAAAAACCATTAAAATCGCAACATAACACGTAATTTCTAGCATATTACTATTAATTTCAATTCTAACCACTTCAACACAATATTATATACGAAAAAGTGTTTTGTGCCAATTTTCGTGCAAAACAAACCAACTTTGAGATACTTTATGCGCAAAAGTGCCAAAAATGCTTACAAACCCTTAAAATAGCAACTAAACACGTAATTTCTAGCATATGACTATGATTTTCAATTCTAACCACTTAAAAAAAATAACATATACCAAATAGAGTTGTGTGCAAAGTTTCGTGCATAACAAACCAAGTTTGAGCTACTTTATGCGCAAAAGGGCCAAAAACGCATAATAACCCATAAAATCGCAACTTAACACGTAATTTCTAGCATATGACTAAGATTTTCAGTTCTAACCACTTCAACACAATAATATATACCAAATAAAGTTGTGTGCAAAGTTTCGTGCAAAACAAACCATGTTTGGGCTACTTTATGCGCAAATGTGCCAAAAACGCTTAAAAACCCTTAAAATCTCAACCTAACACGTAATTTCTAGCATATGACTATAATTTTAAATAAAAACCACTTCAACACAATAATAATTACTAAAAAGCGTAGTGTGCCAAGTTTCGTGCAAAACAAACCAAGTTTGAGCTACTTTATGCGCATTAGTGCCAAAAATGCTTAAAAACCCTTAAAATCGCAACTTAACACGTAATTTCTAGCCTATGACTATTATTTTCAAGTCTAACCACTTCAACACAATAATCTATACCAAAAAGTGTTGTGTGCCAAGTTCCTTGAAAAACAAACCAAGTTTGAGCTACTTTATGCGTAAAGTGAGCAAAAACGCTTAAAAAACCCTTAAAATCGCAACTTAACACGTAATTTCTAGTATATGACTACGATTTTCAGTTCTAACCACTTCAACCACGATAATATATACCAAATATTGTTGTATGCAAAGTTTCTTGCAAAACAAACCATGTTTGGGCTACTTTATGCGCAAAAGTGCCAAAAACGCTTAAAAACCCTTAAATTCGCAACTTAACACGTAATTTCTAGTATATGACTATGATTTTCAGTTCTAACCACTTCAACACGATAATATTTACCAAATATTGTTGTATGCAAAGTTTCTTGCAAAACAAACCATGTTTGGGCAACTTTATGCGCAAAAGTTCCAAAAACGCTTAAAAAACCCTTAAAATCGCAACTTAACACGTAAATTTCAGCATATGACTTTGATTTTCATTTCTAACCACTTGAACACAATAATATGTATACCAAATAGTGTTGTGTGCAAAGTTTCATGCAAAAAAAAAACCAAGTTGAGCTACTTTATGCGCAAAAGTGCCAAAAATGCTTAAAAAACCCTTAAAATCGCAACTTAACACGTAATTTCTAGCATATGACTATGATTTTTCTATTCTAACCACTTCAACACAATTTTATATACCAAATAGTGTTGTGTGCGAAGTTTCGTGCAAAAGAAACCATGTTTGGGCTACTTTATGCGCAAAAGTGTCAAAAACGCTCAAAAACCATTAAAATCGCAACATAACACGAAATTTCTAGCATATGACTATTATTTTCAATGATAACCATTTCAACACAATAATATATACCAAAAAGTGTTGTGTGACAAGTTTCTTGAAAGACAAACCAAGTTTTTAGCTACTTTATGCGCAAAGGGACCAAAAACGCTGAAAAAACACTTAAAATTGCAACTTAACACGTAATTTCTAACATATGACTATGATTTTCAAATCTAACCACTTCAACACAATAATATATACCAAATAGTGTTTTGTGCCAAGTTTCGTGCATAACAAACCAAGTTTGAGCTACTTTATGCGCAACAGTGCCAAAAACGGTTAAAAACCCATAAAATCGCAACTGAACACGTAATTTCTAGCATATGACTATAATTTTAAATAAAACCACTTCAACACAATAATAATTACTAAAAAGCGTAGTGTGCCAAGTTTCGTGCAAAACAAACCAAGTTTGAGCTACTTTATGCGCAAAAGTGCCAAGAATTCTTAAAAACCCTTAAAATCGCAACTTAACACGTAATTTCTAGCCTATGACTATTATTTTCAATTCTAACCACTTCAACACAATAATCTATACCAAAAAGTGTTGTGTGCCAAGTTCCTTGAAAAACAAACCAAGTTTGAGCTACTTTATGCGTAAAGGGAGCAAAAACGCTTAAAAACCCTTAAAATCGCAACTTAACACGTAATTTCTAGTATATGACTATGATTTTCAGTTCTAACCACTTCTACACGATAATATATACCAAATATTGTTGTATGCAAAGTTTCTTGCAAAACAAACCATGTTTGGGCTACTTTATGCGCAAAAGTGCCAAAAACGCTTAAAAACCCTTAAATTCGCAACTTAACACGTAATTTCTAGTATATGACTATGATTTTCAGTTCTAACCACTTCAACACGATAATATTTACCAAATATTGTTGTATGCGAAGTTTCTTGCAAAACAAACCATGTGTTGGGCAACTTATGCGCAAAAGTTCCAAAAACGCTTAAAACCCTTAAAATCGCAACTTAACACGTAATTTCAGCATATGACTTTGATTTTAAATTCTAACCACTTGAACACAATAATATATATACCAAATAGTGTTGTGTGCAAAGTTTCATGCAAAAAAAACCAATTTTGAGCTACTTTATGCGCAAAAGTGCCAAAAACGCTCAAAAACCATTAAAATCGCAACATAACACGTAATTTCTAGCATATTACTATTAATTTCAATTCTAACCACTTCAACACAATATTATATACGAAAAAGTGTTTTGTGCCAATTTTCGTGCAAAACAAACCAACTTTGAGATACTTTATGCGCAAAAGTGCCAAAAATGCTTACAAACCCTTAAAATAGCAACTAAACACGTAATTTCTAGCATATGACTATGATTTTCAATTCTAACCACTTAAAAAAAATAACATATACCAAATAGAGTTGTGTGCAAAGTTTCGTGCATAACAAACCAAGTTTGAGCTACTTTATGCGCAAAAGGGCCAAAAACGCATAATAACCCATAAAATCGCAACTTAACACCGTAATTTCTAGCATATGACTAAGATTTTCAGTTCTAACCACTTCAACACAATAATATATACCAAATAAAGTTGTGTGCAAAGTTTCGTGCAAAACAAACCATGTTTGGGCTACTTTATGCGCAAATGTGCCAAAAACGCTTAAAAACCCTTAAAATCTCAACCTAACACGTAATTTCTAGCATATGACTATAATTTTAAATAAAAACCACTTCAACACAATAATAATTACTAAAAAGCGTAGTGTGCCAAGTTTCGTGCAAAACAAACCAAGTTTGAGCTACTTTATGCGCATTAGTGCCAAAAATGCTTAAAAACCCTTAAAATCGCAACTTAACACGTAATTTCTAGCATATGACTATTATTTTCAATGATAACCATTTCAACACAATAATATATACCAAAAAGTGTTGTGTGACAAGTTTCTTGAAAGAAAAACCAAGTTTTTAGCTACTTTATGCGCAAAGGGACCAAAAACGCTGAAAAACACTTAAATTGCAACTTAACACGTAATTTCTAACATATGACTATGATTTTCAAATCTAACCACTTCAACACAATAATATATACCAAATAGTGTTTTGTGCCAAGTTTCGTGCATAACAAACCAAGTTTGAGCTACTTTATGCGCAACAGTGCCAAAAACGGTTAAAAACCCATAAAATCGCAACTGAACACGTAATTTCTAGCATATGACTATAATTTTAAATAAAAACCACTTCAACACAATAATAATTACTAAAAAGCGTAGTGTGCCAAGTTTCGTGCAAAACAAACCAAGTTTGAGCTACTTTATGCGCAAAAGTGCCAAGAATTCTTAAAAACCCTTAAAATCGCAACTTAACACGTAATTTCTAGCCTATGACTATTATTTTCAATTCTAACCACTTCAACACAATAATCTATACCAAAAAGTGTTGTGTGCCAAGTTCCTTGAAAAACAAACCAAGTTTGAGCTACTTTATGCGTAAAGGGAGCAAAAAACGCTTAAAAACCCTTAAAATCGCAACTTAACACGTAATTTCTAGTATATGACTATGATTTCAGTTCTAACCACTTCTACACGATAATATATACCAAATATTGTTGTATGCAAAGTTTCTTGCAAAACAAACCATGTTTGGGCTACTTTATGCGCAAAAGTGCCAAAAACGCTTAAAAACCCTTAAATTCGCAACTTAACACGTATTTCTAGTATATGACTATGATTTTCAGTTCTAACCACTTCAACACGATAATATTTACCAAATATTGTTGTATGCGAAGTTTCTTGCAAAACAAACCATGTTTGGGCAACTTTATGCGCAAAAGTTCCAAAAACGCTTAAAAACCCTTAAAATCGCAACTTAACACGTAAATTTCAGCATATGACTTTGATTTTAAATTCTAACCACTTGAACACAATAATATATATACCAAATAGTGTTGTGTGCAAAGTTTCATGCAAAAAAAACCAATTTTGAGCTACTTTATGCGCAAAAGTGCCAAAAAAACGCTCAAAAACCATTAAAATCGCAAACATAACACGTAATTTCTAGCATATTACTATTATTTCAATTCTAACCACCTTCAACACAATATTATATACGAAAAAGTGTTTTGTGCCAATTTTCGTGCAAAACAAACCACTTTGAGATACTTTATGCGCAAAAGTGCCAAAAATGCTTACAAACCCTTAAAATAGCAACTAAACACGTAATTTCTAGCATATGACTATGATTTCAATTCTAACCACTTAAAAAAAATAACATATACCAAATAGAGTTGTGTGCAAAGTTTCGTGCATAACAAACCAAGTTTGAGCTACTTTATGCGCAAAAGGGCTAAAAACGCATAATAACCCATAAAATCGCAACTTAACACGTAATTTCTAGCATATGACTAAGATTTTCAGTTCTAACCACTTCAACACAATAATATATACCAAATAAAGTTGTGTGCAAAGTTTCGTGCAAAACAAACCATGTTTGGGCTACTTTATGCGCAAATGTGCCAAAAACGCTTAAAAACCCTTAAAATCTCAACCTAACACGTAATTTCTAGCATATGGACTATAATTTTAAATAAAAACCCACTTCAACACAATAATAATTACTAAAAAGCGTAGTGTGCCAAGTTTCGTGCAAAACAAACCAAGTTTGAGCTACTTTATGCGCATTAGTGCCAAAAATGCTTAAAAACCCTTAAAATCGCAACTTAACACGTAATTTCTAGCCTATGACTATTATTTTCAAGTCTAACCACTTCAACACAATAATCTATACCAAAAACTGTTGTGTGCCAAGTTCCTTGAAAAAGAAACCAAGTTTGAGCTACTTTATGCGTAAAGGGAGCAAAAACGCTTAAAAAACCCTTAAAATCGCAACTTAACACGTAATTTCTAGTATATGACTATGATTTTCAGTTCTAACCACTTCAACACGATAATATATCCCAAATATTGTTGTATGCAAAGTTTCTTGCAAAACAAACCATGTTTGGGCTACTTTATGCGCAAAAGTGCCAAAAACCGCTTAAAAACCCTTAAATTCGCAACTTAACACGTAATTTCTAGTATATGACTATGATTTTCAGTTCTAACCACTTCAACACGATAATATTTACCAAATATTGTTGTATGCAAAGTTTCTTGCAAAACAAACCATGTTTGGGCAACTTTATGCGCAAAAGTTCCCAAAAACGCTTAAAAACCCCTTAAAATCGCAACTTAACACGTAAATTTCAGCATATGACTTTGATTTTCATTTCTAACCACTTGAACACAATAATATGTATACCAAATAGTGTTGTGTGCAAAGTTTCATGCAAAAAAAACCAAGTTTGAGCTACTTTATGCGCAAAAGTGCCCAAAAATGCTTAAAAACCCTTAAAATCGCAACTTAACCACGTACTTTCTAGCATATGACTATGATTTTCTATTCTAACCACTTCAACACAATTTTATATACCAAATAGTGTTGTGTGCGAAGTTTCGTGCAAAAGAAACCATGTTTGGGCTACTTTATGCGCAAAAGTGTCACAAAAACGCTCAAAAACCATTAAAATCGCAACATAACACGTAATTTCTAGCATATGGACTATTATTTTCAATGATAACCATTTCAACACAATAATATATACCAAAAAGTGTTGTGTGACAAGTTTCTTGAAAGACAAACCAAGTTTTTTAGCTACTTTATGCGCAAAGGGACCAAAAACGCTGAAAAACACTTAAAATTGCAACTAACACGTAATTTCTAACATATGACTATGATTTTCAAATCTAACCACTTCAACACAATAATATATACCAAATAGTGTTTTGTGCCAAGTTTCGTGCATAACAAACCAAGTTTGAGCTACTTTATGCGCAACAGTGCCAAAAACGGTTAAAAACCCATAAAATCGCAACTGAACACGTAATTTTCTAGCATATGATTATGATTTTCAATTCTAACCACTTCAACACAATATTATATACGAAAAAGTGTTGTGTGCCAAGTTTCGTGCAAAACAAACCAACTTTGAACTACTTTATGCGCAAAAGTGCCAAAAATGCTTACAAACCCTTAAAATCGCAACTTAACACGTAATTTCTAGCATATGACTATGATTTTCTATTCTAACCAATTCAACACAATATTATATACCAAATAGTGTTTGTGTGCGAAGTTTCGTGCAAAAGAAACCATGTTTGGGCTACTTTATGCGCAAAAGTGTCAAAAACGCTCAAAAACCATTAAAATCGCAACATAACACGTAATTTCTAGCATATGACTATTATTTTCAATGATAACCATTTCAACACAATAATATATACCAAAAAGTGTTGTGTGACAAGTTTCTTGAAAGACAAACCAAGTTTTTAGCTACTTTTATGCGCAAAGGGACCAAAAACGCTGAAAACACTTAAAATTGCAACTTAACACGTAATTTCTAACATATGACTATGATTTTCCAAATCTAACCACTTCAACACAATAATATATACCAAATAGTGTTCTGTGCCAAGTTTCGTGCATAACAAAACAAAGTTTGAGCTACTTTATGCGCAAACAGTGCAAAAAACGGTTAAAAACCCCATAAAATCGCAACTGAACACGTAATTTCTAGCATATGATTATGATTTTCAATTCTAACCACTTCATCACAAAATTATATACGAAAAAGTGTTGTGTGCCAAGTTTCGTGCAAAACAAACCAACTTTGAGCTACTTTATGTGCAAAAAGTGCCAAAAACGCTTAAAAACCCATAAAATCGCAACATAACACGTAATTTCTAGCATATAACTATGATTTTTAGTTCTTAGCACTTCAACCCAATAATATATACCAAATAATGTTGTGTGCAAAGTTTCGTGCAAAACAAACCATGTTTGAGCTACTTTTATGCGCAAAAGTGCAAAGAACACTCATAAACCATTAAAATCGCAACATAACACGTAATTTCTAACATATGACAATTATTTTCAATCGTAACCACTTCAACACTATAATATATACCAAAAGTGTTGTGTGCCAAGTTTCTTGTAAAACAAACCAAGTTTGAGCTACTTTATGCGCAAAAGTGCCAAAAAACACTCAAAACCATTAAAATCGAAACATAACACGTAATTTCTAGCATATGACTATGATTTTCAATTCTAACCACTTCAAAAGAAAATTATACCAAATAGTGTTGTGTGCCATGTTCGGCAAAACAAACCAAGTTTGAGTTACTTGATGGGCAAAAGTGCAAAAACGCTTAAAAACCCATAAAATCGCAACTTAACACGTAATTTCTAGCATAATACTATCATTTTCAATTCTAACCACTTCAACACAAATAGTATATACCAAATAGTGTTGTGTGCCAAGTTTCGTGCAAATATACCAAGTTTAAGCTATTTTATGCGCAAAAGTGTCAACAACGCTTAAAAACCCTTAAAATTCGCAACTTGACACGTAATTTCTAGCATAGGACTATGATTTTGAATTCTAACCACTTTAACAAGAAAAATATATACCTAATAGTGTTGTGTACCAAGTTCATGCAAGACAAACCAAGTTTGAGCTACTTTATGCGCAAAAGGACCAAAAAGGCTTAAAAACCCTTAAAATCGCAACTTAACACGTAATTTCTAACACAATAATATATACGAAAAGTGTTATGTGCAAAGTTTCGTGGAAAACAACCAAGTTTGAGCTACTTTATGCACAAAAGTGCCTAAAACACTTAAAAACCCTTAAAATCGCAACTTAACACGTAATTTGCAGCATATGACTATAATTTTCAATTCTAACCACTTCAACACAATAATATATACCAAATAGTGTTGTGTTCCATGTTTCGGCAAAACAAACCATGTTTATACTACTTTATACGCAAAAGTGTCAAAACGCTTTAAAACCCTTAAAATCGCAACCTAACACGTAGTTTCAAGCATATGACTATGATTTTCAATTCTAACCACTTCAACACAATAATATATACCAAAAAGTGTTGTGTGCCTAGTTTCGTGCAAAACTAATCAAGTTTGAGCTACTTTATGCACAAAAGTGCCAAAAATGCTAAAAAAAACCATTTAAATCGAACTTAAGACGTACTTTCAAGTATATGACTATAATTTTCAATTCTAACCACTTCAACACAATAATATATACAAAATAGTGTTCTGTGCCAAGTTTCGTGCAAAACAAACCAAGTTTGAGCTAATGCGCAAAAGTGCCAAAAATGCTTAAAAACCCTTAAAATCGCAACTTAACACGTAATTTCTAGCATATGACTATGATTTTCTATTCCAACCACTTCAACACAAAAATATATACCAAATGGTAGTGTGTGCCAAGTTTCGTGCAAAACAAACCAAATTTGAGGTACTTTATGCGCAAAAGACCCAAAAACGCTTAAAAACCCATAAAATCGCAGCTTAACACGTAATTTCTAGCATATGACTATGATTTTCAGTTATAACCATTTCAAGACAATAATATATACCAAATAGTGTTGTGTGTGAAGTTTCATGCAAAACAAACCATGTTTGGGCTACTTTATGCGCAAAAGTTCCAAAACAGCTTAAAAACCCTCAAAATCGCAACTTAACAGGTAATTTCCAGCATATGACTATGGTTTTAAATTCTAACCACTTGAACACAATAATATATACCAAATAGTGTTGTGTGCAAAGTTTCATGCAAAACAAACCAAGTTTGAGCTACTTTATGCGCAAACGTTCCAAAAACGCTCAAAAACAATTAAAATCGCTACGTAACACGTAATTTCTAGCATATGACTATTATTTTCAATGATAACCACTACAGCACATTAATATATACCAAAAAGTGTTGTGTGCCAAGTTTCTTGAAAAACAAACCAAGTTTGAGCTACTTTATGCGCAAAGCGACCAAAAACGCTGAAAATCGCAACTTAACACGTAATTTTCTAGCATATGACTATGATTTTCAAATCTAACCACTTCCAACACAATAATATATACCAAATAGTGTTCTGTGCCAAGTTTCGTGTATAACAAACCAAGTTTGAGCTACTTTATGCGCAAAAGTGCCAAAAAGACTTAAAAACCCATAAAATCGCAACTTTACACGTAATTTTCTAGCATATGACTATGATTTTCAATTCTAACCACTTCAACACAATATTATATACGAAAAAGTGTTGTGTGCCATGTTTCGTGCAAAATAAACCAACTTTGAGCTACTTTATATGCAAAAGTGCCAAAAAAGCTTACAAACCCTTAAAATCGCAACTTAACACGTAATTTCTAGCACATGACTATGATTTTAAGTTCTAACCACTTCAACACAATAATATATAGCAAATAGTGTTGTATGCGAAGTTTCGTGCAAAACAAACTAAGTTTGAGCTACTTTATGCGCAAAAGTGCCAAAAACCGCTCAAAAACCATTAAAATCGCAACAAAACACGTAATTTCTAGCCTATGACTATTATTTTCAATTCTAACCACTTCAACACAATAATCTTTGTGTGCCAAGTTCCTTGAAAAACAAACCAAGTTTGAGCTACATTATGCGTAAAGGGAGCAAAAACGCTTAAAAACCCTTAAAATCGCAACTTAACACGTAATTTCTAGTATATGACTATGATTTTCTGTTCTAACCACTTCAACACGATAATATATACCAAATATTGTTGTATGCAATGTTTCTTGCAAAACAAACCATGTTTGTGCTACTTTATGCGCAAAAGTGCCAAAAACGCTTAAAAACCCTTAAATTCGCAACTTAACACGTAATTTCTAGTATATGACTATGATTTTTAGTTTTAACCACTTCAACACGATAATATTTACCAAATATTGTTGTATGCAAAGTTTCTTGCAAAACAAACCATGTTTGGGCAACTTTATGCGCAAAAGTTCCAAAAACGCTTTAAAAACCCTTAAAATCGCAACTTAACACGTAAATTTCTGCATATGACTTTGATTTTAAATTCTAACCACTTGAACACAATAATATATATACCAAATAGTGTTGTGTGCAAAGTTTCATGCAAAAAAAACCAAATTTGAGCTACTTTATGCGCAAAAGTGCCAAAAACGCTCAAAAACCATTAAAATCGCAACATAACACGTAATTTCTAGCATATGACTATTATTTTCAATTCTAACCACTTCAACACAATATTATATACGAGAAAGTGTTTTGTGCCAATTTTCGTGCAAAACAAACCAACTTTGAGATACTTTATGCGCAAAAGTGCCAAAAATGCTTACAAACCCTTAAAATAGCAACTAAACACGTAATTTCTAGCATATGACTATGATTTTCAATTCTAACCACTTTAAAAAAATAACATATACCAAATAGAGTTGTGTGCAAAGTTTTGTGCATAACAAACCAAGTTTGAGCTACTTTATGCGCAAAAGAGCCAAAAACGCATAAAAACCCATAAAATCGCAACTTAACACGTAATTTCTAGCATATGACTATGATTTTCAGTTCTAACCACTTCAACACAATAATATATACCAAATAAAGTTGTGTGCAAAGTTTCGTGTAAAACAAACCATGTTTGGGCTACTTTATGCGCAAATCTGCCAAAAACGCTTAAAAACCCTTAAAATCTCAACCTAACACGTAATTTCTAGCATATGACTATAATTTTAAATTAACCACTTCAACACAATAATAATTACTAAAAAGGCGTAGTGTGCCAAGTTTCGTGCAAAACAAACCAAGTTTGAGCTACTTTATGCGCAAAAGTGCCAAAAATGCTTAAAAACCCTTAAAATCGCAACTTAACACGTAATTTCTAGCCTATGACTATTATTTTCAATTCCAACCACTTCAACACAATAATCTATACCAAAAAGTGTTGTGTGCCAAGTTCCTTGAATAACAAACCAAGTTTGAGCTACTTTAAGCGTAAAGGGATTAAAAACGCTTAAAAACCCTTAAATTCGCAACTTAACACGTAATTTCTAGTATATGACTATGATTTTCAGTTCTAACCACTTCAACACGATAGTATTTACCAAATATTGTTGTATGCAAAGTTTCTTGCAAAACAAACCATGTTTGGGCAACTTTATGCGCAAAAGTTCCAAAAACGCTTAAAAACCCTTAAAATCGCAACTTAACACGTAAATTTCAGCATATGACTTTGATTTTCAATTCTAACCACTTGAACACAATAATATATATACGAAATAGTGTTGTGTGCAAAGTTTCATGCAAAAAAAAACCAAGTTTGAGCTACTTTATGCGCAAAAGTGCCAAAAACGCTCAAAAACCATTAAAATCGCAACATAAAACGTAATTTCTAGCATATGACTATTATTTTCAATTCTAACCACTTCAACACAATAATATATACCAAATAGTGTTCTGTGCCATGTTTCGTGCAAAACAAACTAAGTTTGAGTTAGTTTATGCGCAAAAGCGCCAAAAATGCTCAAAAACCATTAAAATCGATACAAAACACGTAATTTCTAGCCTATGACTATTATTTTCAATTCTAACCACTTCAACACAATAATCTATACCAAAAAGTGTTGTGTGCCAAGTTTCTTGAAAAACAAACCAGGTTTGAGCTACTTTATGCGTAAAGGGAGCAAAAACACTTAAAAACCCTTAAAATTGCAACTTAACACGTAATTTCTAGTATATGACTATGATTTTCAGTTCTAACCACTTCAACACGATAATATATACCAATTATTGTTGTATGCAAAGTTTCTTGCAAAACAAACCATGTTTGGGCTACTTTATGCGCAAAAGTGCCAAAAACGCTTAAAAACCCATAAAATCGCAACTTGACACATAATTTCTAGCATATGACAATGATTATCAATTCTAACAACTTCAACACAATATTATATGCGAAAAAGTGTTGTGTGCCAAGTTTCGTACAAAATAAGCCAACTTTGAGCTACTTTATGCGCAAAAGTGCTAAAAATGCTTGTAAATCCTTAAAATCGCAACTTAACACGGATTTTGCAGCATATGACTATAATTTTCAATTCTAACCACTTCAACACAATAATATATACCAAATAGTGTTGTGTTCCAAGTTTCGTTCAAAACAAACCATGTTTGAGCTACAATATGCGAAAAAGTGCCAAAAATGTTTAAAAACCCTTAAAATCGCAACTTAACACGTAATTTCTAAAATATGACTATGATTTTCAGTTTTAACCACTTCAACACAATAATATATACCTAATAGTCTTGTGTGCCATGTTTCGTGCAAAACAAAGCAATTTTGAGCTCCTTTATGCGCAAAAGTGCCAAAAACGCTTAAAAACCCATAAAATCGGAACTTAACACGTAATTTCTCGCATATGACTATGATTTTTAGTTCTAACCATTTCAACACAATAATATACACCAAATCGTGTTGTGCGTGAAGTTTCATGCAAAACAAACCATGTTTGAGCTACTTTTATGCGCAAAAGTGCAAAAAACACTCATAAACCATTAAAATCGCAACATAACACGTAATTTCTAGCATATGACTATTATTTTCAATCGTAACAACTTCAACACTATAATATATACCAAAAAGTGTTGTGTGCCAAGTTTCTTGCAAAACAAACAAAGTTTGAGCTACTTTATGCGCAAAAGTGCCAAAAATGCTCAAAAACCATTAAAATCGCAACATAACACGTAATTTCTAGCATATGACTATGATTTTCAATTCTAACCACTTCAAAAAAATAATATATACCAAATAGTGTTGTGTGCCATATTTCGTGCAAAACAAACCAAGTTTGAGTTACTTGATGGGCCAAAGTGCCAAAAACGCTTTAAAAACACATAAAATCGCAACTTGACATGTAATTTCTAGCATATGACTAGGATTTTGAATTCTAACCACTCCAATAAGAAAATATATACCTCATAGTGTTGTGTGACAATTTTCGTGCAAAACAAAACAAGTTTGAGCTACTTTATGCGCAAAACCCTTAAAATCGCAACTTAACACGTAATTTCTATCATAAGACTATGCTTTTCAATTCTAACCACTTCAACACAATAATATATACCAAAAAGTGTTATGTGACAAGTTTCGTGCAAAACCAACCAAGTTTGAGCTACTTTATGCACAAAAGTGCCTAAAACACTTAAAAACCCTTAAAATGGCAACTTAACACGTAATTTGCACCTTATGACTATAATTTTAAATTCTAACCGCTTCTACACAATAATATATACAAAATAGTGTTGTGTTCCATGTTTCGTGCAAAACAAACCATGTTTGAGCTACTTTATGCGCAAAAGTGTCAAAACACTTAAAAACCCTTAAAATCGCAACCTAACACGTAATTTCTAGCATATGACTATGATTTTCAACTCTAACCACTTCAACACAATAATATATTCCAAAAAGTGTTGTGTGCCAAGTTTCGTGCAAAACAAACCAAGTTTGAGCTATTTTATGCGCAAAAGTGCCAAAAATGATTAAAAACCCTTAAAATCGCAACTTAACACGTAATTTCTAGCATATGACTATGATTTTCAATTCTAACAACTTCAACACATTATTATATACGAAAAAGTGTTGTGTCCCAAGTTTCGTGCAAAACAAACCAACTTTGAGCTACTTTATGTGCAAAAATGCAAAAAATGCTTAAAAACCCTTAAAATCGCAACCTAACACGTAATTTCTAGCATATGACTATGATTTTCATGTCTAACCACTTCAACACAATAATATATACCGTAATGTGTTGTGTGCCAATTTTCGTGCAAAACAAACCAAGTTTGAGCTACTTTATGCGCAAAAGTGCCAAAAATGCTTAAAAACCCTTAAAATCGCAAATTAACACGTAATTTCCAGCATATGAATATGATTTTTGATTCTAACACTTTCAACACAATAATATGTACCAAAAAGTATTATGTGCCAAGTTTCGTGCAAAACCAACCAAGTTTGTGCTACTTTATGCACAAAAGTGCCTAAAACACTTAAAAACCCTTAAAATGGCAACTTAACACGTAATTTGTAGCATATGACTATAGTTTTTAAGTCTAACCACTTCTACACAATAATATATACGAAATAGTTTTGTGTTCCAAGTTTCGTGCAAAACAAACCATGTTTGAGCTACTTTATGCGCAAAAGTGTCAAAAACACTTAAAAACCCTTAAAACGCAACCTAACACGTAATTTCTAGCATATGACTATGATTTTCAACTCTAACCACTTCAACACAATAATATATACCAAAAAGTGTTGTGTGCCAAGTTTTGTGCAAAACAAACCAAGTTTGAGCTACTTTATGCGCAAAAGTGCCAAAAATGATTAAAAACCCTTAAAATCGCAACTTAACACGTAATTTCCAGCATATGACTATTATTTTCAATTCTAACCACTTCAACACATTATTATAAACGAAAAAGTGTTGTGTGCCAAGTTTCGTGCAAAACAAACCAACTTTGAGCTACTTTAGGAGCAACAATGCAAAAAATGCTTAAAAACCCATAAAATCGCAACTTAACACGTAATTTCTAGCATATGACTATGATTTTCAATTCTAACCACTTCAACACAATAACATATACCAAATAGAGTTGTGTGCCATGTTTCGTGCAAAACAAACCATTTTTGGGCTACTTTATGCGTAAAAGTGCCAAAAACGCTTAAAAAACCCTTAAAATCGCAACATAACATGTAATTTCCAGCATATGACTACGATTTTCAATACTAACCACTTCAACACAATAATATTTACCAAAAAATGTTGTGTGCCAAGTTTCATGCAAAAGAAACCAAGTTTGAGCTACTTTATGCGCAAAAGTGCAAAAAATGCTTAAAAACCCTTAAAATCGCAACTTAACATGTAATTTCTAGCATATGACTATGATTTTCAATTCTAACCATTTCAACTCAATAATATATACCAAATAGTAATGTGTGCCAAGTTTCGTGCAAAACAAACCAAGTTTGAGCTAATTGATGCGCAAAAGTGCCAAAAAACGCTTTAAAACCCATAAAATCGCAACTTAATACGTAATTTCTATCATATGACTATGATTTTTAAATTCTAACCACTTCAACACAATAACATATATACCAAAAAGTGTTCTGTGCAAAGTTTCGTGCAAAACAAACCAATTTTGAGCTACTTTATGTGCAAAAGTGCCAAAAACGCTTAAAAAACCCTTAAAATCGCAACATAACACGTAATTTCTAGCATATGATTACGATTTTCAATACTAACCACTTCAACACAAAAATATTTACAAAAAAGTGTTGTGTGCAAAGTTTCGTGCAAAAGAAACCAAGTTTGAGCTACTTTATGCGCAAAAGTGCAAAAAATGCTTAAAAACCCTTAAAATCGCAACTTAACATGTAATTTCTAGCATATGACTATGATTTTCAATTCTAACCACTTCAACACAATAATATATACCAAATAGTAATGTGTGCCAAGTTTCGTGCAAAACAAACCAAGTTTGAGCTAATTTATGCGCAAAAGTGCAAAAAAAAACGCTTAAAAACCCATAAAATCGCAACTTAACACGTAATTTCTACCATATGACTATGATTTTAAAATTCTAACCACTTCAACACAATAACATATACACCAAAAAGTGTTCTGTGCAAAGTTTCGTGCAAAACAAACCAATTTTGAGCTACTTTATGTGCAAAAGTGCCAAAAACGCTTAAAAGCCCATAAAATCGCAACTTAACACGTAATTTGTAGCATATGACTATAATTTTCAATTATAAGCACTTTAACACATTAATATGTACGAAAAGGTGATGTGTGCCAAGTTTCGTTCAGAACAAACCAAGTTTGAGCTACTTTATGCGCAAAAGTGCCAAAAACACTTAAAAACCCATAAAATCGCAACTTAACACGTAATTTGTAGCATATGACTATGATTCTAAATTCTAACCCCTTCAAAAAAATAATATATACCAAAAAGTGTTGTGTGCCAATTTTCGAGCAAAACAAACCAAGTTTGAGCTACTTTATGCGCAAAAGTGCCAAAAACACTTAAAAACCCATAATTTCTAGCATATGACTATGATTTTCAATTCTAACCACTTCAACACAATAATATATACGAAAAGGTGTTGTGTGCCAAGTTTCGTGCAAAACAAACCAAGTTTGAGCTAATTTATGCATAAAACAAACCCATAACATCGCAACTTAACACGTAATTTCTATCATATGACTATGATTTTCAATTCTAACCACTTCAACACAATAATATATATATATATATATATATATATATATATATATATATATATATATATATATATATATATATATATATATATATATATATATATATATATATATATATATATATATATATATCAAATAGTGTTCTGTGCCAAGTTTCGTGCAAAACAAACCAAGTTTGAGCTATTTATGCGCAAAAGGGCCAAAAATGCTTAAAAAACCCTTAAAATCGCAACTTAACACGTAATTTCTAGTATATATCTATGATTTTCAATTCTAAAAACTTCAACACAATAATATATACCAAATAGAGTTGTGTGCCAAGTTGCGTGCAAAACAAACCATGTTTGGGCTACTTTGTGTGCAAAAGTGCCAAATACGTTAAAAACCCCTTAAAATCGCAATCTAACACATATTTTCTAGCATATAACTATGATTTTAAATTCTAACCACTTTAACACAATAATAATTACCAAAAACTGTTGTTTGCCAAATTTCGTGCAAAACAAATCAAGTTTGAGCTAATTTATGCGCAAAACTGCCATAAATGCTTAAAAACCCTTAAAATCGCAACATAACACGTAATTTAAAGTATATGACTATAATTTTAAATTCTAACCACTTTAACACAATAATATATACCAAATAATGTTGTGTGCAAAGTTTCGTGCAAAACAAACCATGTTTGGGCTACTTTTTGCGCAAAAGTGCCAAAAACGCTTAAAAAACACTTAAAATCGCATGCTAACACGTAATTTATAGCATATGACTATGATTTTCAATACTAACCACTTCAACACAATAATATTTACAAAAAAGTGTTGTGTGCAAAGTTTCGTGCAAAACAAACCAAGTTTGAGCTACTTTATGCGCAAAAGTGCCAAAATGCTTCAAAACCTTTCAAATCGCAACTTAACTCGTAATTTCTAACATATGACTATGATTTTCAATTTTAACCACTTCAACACAATAATATATACCAAAATAGTTTTGTGTGCCAAGTTTCGTGCAAAACAAACCAAGTTTAAGCTAATTTATGCGCAAAAGTGCCAAAAACGCTTAAAAACCGATAAAATCGCAACTTAATACGTAATTTCTATCATATGACTATGATTTTAAATTTTAACCACTTCAACTCAATAATATATACCAAATAGTGTTTTGTGCAAAGTTTCGTGCAAAACAAATTAACTTTGAGCTACTTTATGCGCAAAAGTGCCAAAAACACTAAAAAAACCAATAAAATCGCAAATAAACAAAATAATATATACCAAAAAGTGTTGTTTGCCCAGTTTCGTGCAAAACAAACCAAGTTTGAGCTACTTTATGTGCAAAAGTGCCAAAAATGCTTAAAAACCCTTAAAATCTCAACTTAACACATAATTTTTAGCATATGACTATGATTTTCAATTCTAACCAGTTCAACACAATAATATATACCAAATAGAGTTGTGTGCCAAGTTGCGTGCAAAACAAACCATGTTTGGGCTACTTTATGCGCAAAAGTGCCAAAAACGCATAAAAACCCTTAAAATCGCAACCTAACACGTAATTTCTAGCATATGACTATGATATTCAATACTAACTACTTCAACACAATAATATTTACCGAAAAGTGTTGTGTGCCAAGTTTCGTGCAAAACAAACCAAGTTTGAGCTACTTTATGCGCAAAAGTGCAAAAAATACTTAAAAACCCTTAAAATCGCAACTTAACAGGTAATTTCTAGCATATAACTATTATTTTCAATTCTGACCACTTCAAAACAATAATATATACCAAATTGTGTTATGTGCCAAGATTGGTGCAAAACAAACAAAGTTTGAACTATTTTATGCGCAAGGGTGCCAAAAACGCTTTAAAACCCATAAAATCACAAATTAGCACGTAATTTCTATCATATGACTAAGATTTTAAATTCTGACCACTTCAACACAATAATAAATACAAAATAGTGTTATGTGCCAAGTTTCGTGCAAAACAATCCAACTTTGAGCTACTTTATGCGCAAAAGTGCCAAAAACGCTTAAAAACCATAACTTAACACGAAATTTCTAGCATATGCCTATGATTTTCAATTCTAACCACTTCAACATAATAATATATACGAAAAAGTGGTGTGTGCCACGTTTCGTGCAAAACAAACCAAGATTGATCTACTTTATGCGCAAAAGTGCCAAAAACACTTAAAAACCCACAAAATCGCAACTTAACACGTAATTTCTAGCTTATGACTATTATTTTCAATTCTAACCACTTCAACATAATAATATATACCAAAAAGTGTTGTGTGCCATATTTCGTGCAAAACAAACCAAGTTTGAGTTACTTTATACGCAAAAGTGCCAAAAACGCTTACAAATACATAAAATCACAACTTTACACGTAATTTCTAGCATATGATTATGATTTTCAATTCTAACCACTTTAACACAATATTATATATGAAAAAGTGTTGTGTGCCAGAAATGCTTAAAAACCCTTAAAATCGCAACTTAACACGTAATTTCTACCATATGACTATGATTTTCAATTCAAACCACTTCAACACAATAATGTATACCAAATAGAGTTGTGTTCCAAGTTTCGTACAAAACAAACCATGTTTGGGCAATTTTATGCGCAAAAGTACCTATAACGCTTAAAAACCCTTAAAGTCGCAACCTGACACGTAATTTCTAGCATATGACTATGATTTTGAATACTAACCTAACACGTAAGTTTGAGTTTCTTTATGCGCAAAAGTCCCAAAAATGCTTAAAAACCCTTAGAATCGCAACTTAACACGTAATCTCTAGCATATGACTATGATTTTAAATTCTAACCACTTCAACACAATAATATATATCTAATAGTATTGTGTTCCATGTTTCGTGCAAAACAAACCAAGTTTAAGCTAGTTTTTGCACAAAAGTGCCAAATACAATTAAAAACCTAAAACATCGCAACTTAAAACGTAATTTCTATCATATGACTATGATTTTCAATTATAACCACTTCAACACAATAATATATATCAAATAGTGTTCTGTGCCAAGTTTCGTGCAAAACAAACCAAGTTTGAGCTACTCTATGCGCAAAAGTGCCAAAAACGCTTAAAAACCAATAAAATCGCAACTTAACATGTAATTTCTAGCATATGACTATGATTTTTAACTCTAACCACTTCAACACATTATTATATATGAAAAAGTATTGTGTGCGAAGTTTCGTGCAAAACAAACCAACTTTAAGCTCCTTTATGCACAAAAGTGCAAAAAATGCTTAAAAACCCTTAAAATCGCAACATAACACGTAATTTCAAGCATATGACTATGATTTTCAATTCTAACCACTTCAACACAATAACATATACTAAGTAGAGTTGTGTGCGAAGTTTCGTGCAAAACAAACCATCTTTCGGCTACTTTATGCGCAAAAGTGCTAAGAACGCTTAAAAACCCGTAAAATCGCAACATAACATGTAATTTCTAGCATATGACTACGATTTTCAATACTAACCACTTCAAACAATAATATTTACCAAAAAGTGTTGTGTGCCAAGTTTCGTGCAAAACAAACCAAGTTTGAGCTACTTTATGCACAAAACAAACCCATAACATCGCAACTTAACACGTAATTTCTAGCATATGACTATGATTTTCAATTTTAACCACTTCAACACAATATAATATACCAAAGAGAGTTGTGTTCCATGTTTCGTGCAAAACAAACCATGTTTGGGCTACTTTATGCGCAAAACAAAACAGTTAAAACCCCTTAAAATCGCAACCTAACATATACTTTCTAGCATATGACTTTAATTTTCATTTCTAACCACTTCTACACAATAATATATACCAAATAGAGTTTTGTGCCAAGTTTCGTGCAAAACTAACCATGTTTGGGCTAGTTTATGCGCAAAAGTGCCAAAAACGCTTAAAAACCCTTAAAATCGCAACCTAAAACGTAATTTCTAGCATATGACTATGATTTTCAATACTAACCACTTCATCACAATAATATTTACCGAAAAGTGTTGTGTGCCAAGTTTCATGAAAAACAAACAAAGTTTGAGCTACTTTATGCGCAAAAGTGCCAAAAATGCTTAAAAACACTTAAAATCGCAACTTAACAGGTAATTTCTAGCATATGACTATGATTTTCAATTTTAACCACTTCAACACAATAATATATACGAAAAAGTGTTGTGTGGCACGTTTCGTGCAAAACAAACCAAGTTTGAGCTACTTTATGCGCAAAAGTGCCAAAAACACTTTAAAACCCATAAAATCGCAACTTAACACGCAATTTCTAGCTTATGACTATGATTTTTAATTCTAACCACTTCAACATAATAATATATACCAAAAAGTGTTGTGTGCCATGTTTCGTGCAAAACAAACCAAGTTTGAGCTACTTTATGTGCAAAAGTGCAAAAAATGCTTAAAAACACTTAAAATCGCAACTTAACAGGTAATTTCTAGCATATGATTATGATTTTCAATTCTATTTTCAATTCTAACCACTTCAACACAATATTATATATGAAAAAGGGTTGAGTGCCAAGTTTCGTGCAAAACAAACAAGGTTTGAGCTACTTTATGCGCAAAATTGCCAAAAATGCTTAAAAACCCTTAGAATCGCAACTTAACACGTAATTTCTAGCATATGACTACGATTTTAAATTCTAACCACTTCAACACAATAATATATACCAAATAGTGTTCTGTGCCAAGTTTCGTGCAAAACAAACCCAATTTTGAGCTACTTTATGCGCAAAAGTGCCAAAAAACGCTTAAGAAATCACAAAATCGAAACTTAACACGTAATTTCTAGCATTTGACTATAAGTTTCAAATCTAACCACTTCAACACAAAAATAAATACGACAAAGTTTAGTGAGCCAACGTTCGTGCCAAATAAACCATGTTTGAGCTACTTTATGCGCAAAAGTGTGAAAACGCTTAAAAACCCTTAAAATCGCAACCCTAACATGTAATTTCTAGCATATGACTATGATTTTCATTCTAACCACTTCATCGTAAAAATATATACCAAAAAGTGTTGTGTGCCAAGTTTCCTGCAAAACAAACAAAGTTTGAGGTACTTTATGCGCAAAAGTGCCAAAAATGCTTAAAAACCCTTAGAATCGCAACTTAACACGTAATTTCCAGCATATGACTATGATTTTCGATTTTAACCACTTGAACAAAATAATATATAACAAATAATGTTGTGTGCCAAGTTTCATGCAAAACAAACCAAGTTTGAGCTACTTTTATGCGCAAAAGTGCCAAAACGCACAAAAACCATTAAAATCGCAACATAACACGTAATTTCTTAGCATATGACTATTATTCTCAATTCTAACCACTTCAACACAATAATATATACCAAATAGTGTTCTGTGCCAAGTTTCGTGCAAAACAAACCAAGTTTGAGCTACTTTATGCGCAAAAGTGCCAACAATGCTTAAAAACCAATAAAATCGCAACTTAACATGTAATTTGTAGCATATGACTATGATTTTCTATTCTAACCATTTCAACACATTATTAAATATGAAAAGTGTTCTGTGCCAAGTTTCGTGGCAAAACAAACCACCTTTGAGCTACTTGATGCGCAAAAGTGCAAAAAATGCTTAAAAACCCTTAAAATAGCAACTTAACACGTAATTTCTAGCATATGATTATGATTTTCAATTCTAAGCACTTCAACACAATAACCTATACAAAATAGAGATGTGTGCCAAGTTTCGTGCAAAACAAACCATGTTTGGGCTACTTTATGCGCAAAAATGCTAAGAACGCTTAAAAACCCGTAAAATTGCAACATAACATGTAATTTCCTAGCATATGACTACGATTTTAAATACTAACCACTTCAACACAATAATATTTACCAAAAAGTGTTGTGTGCCAAGTTTCGTGCAAACAAACCAAGTTTGAGCTTCTTTATGCGCAAAAGTGCCAAATATGCTTAAAACCTTTTAGAATTCGCAACTTAACACGTAGTTTCTAGCATATGACTATGATTTTCAATTCTAACCACTTCAACACAATAATATATACCAAAAAGTGTTGTGTGCCTAGTTTCGTGCAAAACTAATCAAGTTTGAGCTACTTTATGCACAAAAGTGCCAAAAATGCTAAAAAACCCTTTAAATCGCAACTTAAGACGTACTTTCAAGCATATGACTATAATTTTCAATTTAACCACTTCAACACAATAATATATACAAAATAGTATTCTGTGCCAAGTTTCGTGTAAAACAAACCAAGTTTGAGATAATGCGCAAAAGTGCCAAAAATGCTTAAAAACCCTTAAAATCGCAACTTAACACGTAATTTCTAGCATATGACTATGATTTTCTATTCCAACCTCTCAACACAAAAATATATACCAAATGGTATTGTGTGCCAAGTTTGGTGCAAAACAAACCAAATTTGAGGTACTTTATGCGCAAAAGACCCAAAACGCTTAAAAACCCATAAAATCGCAACTTAACACGTAATTTCTAGCATATGACTATGATTTTCAGTTATAACCACTTCAAGACAATAATATATACCAAATAGTGTTGTGTGTGAAGTTTCATGCAAAACAAACCATGTTTGGGCTACTTTATGCGCAAAAGTTCCAAAACAGCTTAAAAACCCTCAAAATCGCAACTTAATAGGTAATTTCCAGCATATGACTATGGTTTTCAATTTTAACCACTTGAACACAATAATATATACCAAATAGTGTTGTGTGCAAAGTTTCATGCAAAACAAACCAAGTTTGAGCTACTTTATGCGCAAACGTTCCAAAAACGCTCAAAAACCATTAAAATCGCTACGTAACAGTAATTTCTAGCATATGACTATTATTTTCAATGATAACCACTTCAGCACAATAATATATACCGAAAAGTGTTGTGTGCCAAGTTTCTTGAAAAAACAAACCAAGTTTGAGCTACTTTATGCGCAAAGCGACCAAAAACGCTGAAAAACCCTTAAAATCGCAACTTAACACGTAATTTCTAGCATATGACTATGATTTTCAAATCTAACCACTTCAACACAATAATATATACCAAATAGTGTTCTGTGCCAGTTTCGTGAATAACAAACCAAGTTTGAGCTACTTTATGCGCAAAAGTGCCAAAAACACTTAAAAACCCATAAAATCGCAACTTTACACGTAATTTCTAGCATATGACTATGATTTTCAATTCTAACCACTTCAACACAATATTATATACGAAAAAGTGTTGTGTGCCAAGTTTCGTGCAAAATAAACCAACTTTGAGCTACTTTATGCGCAAAAGGGCCAAAAACGCTCAAAAACCATTAAAATCGCAACATAACACGTAATTTCTAGGATATGACTATTATTTTCAATTCTAACCACTTCAACACAATATTATATACGAAAAAGTGTTTTGTGCCAATTTTCGTGCAAAACAAACCAACTTTGAGATACTTTATGCGCAAAAGTGCCAAAAATGCTTACAAACCCTTAAAATAGCAACTAAACACGTAATTTCTAGCATATGACTATGATTTTCAATTCTAACCACTTTAAAAATATAACATATACCAAATAGAGTTGTGTGCAAAGTTTTGTGCATAACAAACCAAGTTTGAGCTACTTTTATGCGCAAAAGGGCCAAAAACGCATAAAAACCCATAAAATCGCAACTTAACACGTAATTTCTAGCGTATGACTATGATTTTCAGTTCTAACCACTTCAACACAATAATATATACCAAATAAAGTTGTGTGCAAAGTTTCGTGCAAAACAAACCATGTTTGGGCTACTTTATGCGCAAATGTGCCAAAAACGCTTAAAAACCCTTAAAATCTCAACCTAACACGTAATTTCTAGCATATGACTATAATTTTAAATAATAACCACTTCAACACAATAATAATTACTAAAAATCGTAGTGTGCCAAGTTTCGTGCAAAAACAAACCAAGTTGAGCTACTTTATGCGCAAAAGTGCCAAAAATGCTTAAAAACCCTTAAAATCGCAACTTAACACGTAATTTCTAGCCTATGACTATTATTTTCATTCTAACCACTTCAACACAATAATCTATACCAAAAAGTGTTGTGTGCCAAGTTCCTTGAAAAACAAACCAAGTTTGAGCTACTTTATGCGTAAAGGGAGCAAAAACGCTTAAAAACCCTTAAAATCGCAACTTAACACGTAATTCTAGTATATGACTATGATTTTAAGTTCTAACCACTTCAACACGATAATATATACCAAATATTGTTGTATGCAAAGTTTCTTGCAAAACAAACCATGTTTGGGCTACTTTATGCGCAAAAGTGCCAAAAACGCTTAAAAACCCTTAAATTCGTACCTTAACACGTAATTTCTAGTATATGACTATGATTTTCAGTTCTAAACACTTCAACACGACAATATTACCAAATATTGTTGTATGCAAAGTTTCTTGCAAAACAAACCATGTTTGGGCAACTTTATGCGCAAAAGTTCCCAAAACGCTTAAAAACCCTTAAAATCGCAACTTAACACGCAAATTTCAGCATATGACTTTGATTTTTAGTTCTAACCACTTGAACACAATAATATATATACCAAATAGTGTTGTGTGCAAAGTTTCATGCAAAAAAAACCAAGTTTGAGCTACTTTATGCGCAAAAGTGCCAAAAACGCTCAAAAAACCATTAAAATCGCAACATAACACGTAATTTCTAGCATATGACTATTATTTTCAATTCTAACCACTTCAACACAATAATATATACCAAAAAGTGTTGTGTGCCAAGTTTCTTGCAAAACAAACGAAGTTTGAGCTACTTTATGCGCAAAGGGACCAAAGACGCTTAAAAACCCTTAAAATCTCAACTTAACACGTAATATCTAGCATATGACTATGACTTTCAAATCTAACCACTTCAACACAATAATATATACCAAATAGTGTTCTGTGCCATGTTTCGTGCAAAACAAACTAAGTTTGAGTTACTTTATGCGCAAAAGCGCCAAAAGCGCTCAAAAACCATTAAAATCGATACAAAACACGTAATTTCTAGCCTATGACTATTATTTTCAATTATAACCACTTCAACACAATAATCTATACCAAAAAGTGTTGGTGTGCCAAGTTTCTTGAAAAACAAACCAGGTTTGAGCTACTTTATGCGTAAAGGGAGCAAAAACACTTAAAAACCCTTAAAATTGCAACTTAACACGTAATTTTCTAGTATATGACTATGATTTTCAGTTCTAACCACTTCAACACGATAATATATACCAAATAGTTTTGTATGCAAAGTTTCTTGCAAAACAAAACCATGTTTGGGCTACTTTTATGCGCAAAAGTGCCAAAAACGCTTAAAAACCCATAAAATCGCAACTTGACACGTAATTTCTAGCATATGACAATGATTATCAATTCTAACAACTTCAACACAATATTATATGCGAAAAGCTGTTGTGTGCCAAGTTTCGTACAAAATAAGCCAACTTTGAGCTACTTTATGCGCAAAAGTGCTAAAAAATGCTTGTAAATCCTTAAAATCGCAACTTAACACGGATTTTGCAGCATATGACTATAATTTTCAATTCTAACCACTTCAAATCAATAATATATACCAAATAGTGTTGTGTTCCAAGTTTCGTTCAAAACAAACCATGTTTGAGCTACAATATGCGAAAAAGTGCCAAAAATGTTTAAAAACCCTTAAAATCGCAACTTAACACGTAATTTCTAAAATATGACTATGATTTTCAGTTCTAACCACTTCAACACAATAATATAACCAAATAGTCTTGTGTGCCATGTTTCGTGTAAAACAAACCAATTTTGAGCTCCTTTATGCGCAAAAGTGCCAAAAACGCTTAAAAACTCATAAAATCGCAACTTAACACTTAATTTCTAGCATATGACTATGATGTTTAGTTCTAACCACTTCAACCCAATAATATATAGCAAATAGTGTTGTGTGCGAAGTTTCGTGCAAAACAAACCATGTTTGAGCTACTTTATGCGCACAAGTGCAAAAAACACTCATAAACCATTAAAATCGCAACATAACACGTAAGTTCTAGCATATGACTATTATTTTCAATCGTAACCACTTCAACACTATAATATATACCAAAAAGTGTTGTGTGCCAAGTTTCTTATAAAACAAACCAAGTTTGAGCTACTTTATGCGCAAAAGTGCCAAAAACGCTCAAAAACCATTAAAATCGCAACATAACACGTAATTTCTAGCATATGACTATGATTTTCAATTCTAACCACTTCAAAAAAATAATATATACCAAATAGTGTTGTGTGCCATGTTTCGTGCTAAACAAACCAAGTTTGAGCTACTTTATACGCAAAAGTGCCAAAAACGCTTAAAAACACATAAAATCACAACTTAACATGTAATTTCTAGCATATGACTATGATTATCAATTCTATCCACTTCCACACAATATTATATCCGAAAACGTGTTGTTTGCTAAGTGTCGTGCAAAACAATCCAACTTTGAGCTACTTTATACGCAAAAGTGCCAAAAAAGCTTATAAATCCTTAAAATCGCAACTTCACACGTAATTTGCAGTATATGACTATAATTTTCCAATTCTAACTACTTCAACACAATAATATATACCAAATAGTGTTGTGTTCCAAGTTTCCTGCAAAACAAACCATGTTTGAGCTACTAAATGCGAAAAAGTGTCAAAAATGTTTAAAAACCCTTAAAATCGCAACTTAACACATAATGTCTAGCATATGACTATAATTTTCAATTCTAACAACTTCAACACATTAATATATACCAAATAGTATTGTGTGCCATGTTTCGTGCAAAACAGACATATTTTGAGCTATTTTATGCGCAAAAGTGCCAAAAACGCTTAAAAAACCCATAAAATCGCAACTTAACACGTAATTTCTCGCATATGACTATGATTTTTAGTTCTAACCATTTCAACACAATAATATACACCAAATAGTGTTGTGCGTGAAGTTTCGTGCAAAACAAACCATGTTTGAGCTACTTTTATGCGCAAAAGTGCAAAAAACACTCATAAACCATTAAAATCGCAACATAAAACGTAATTTCTAGCATATGACTATTATTTTCAATTGTAACAACTTCAACACTATAATATAAAACAAAAAGTGTTCTTTGCCAAGTTTCTTGCAAAACAAACAAAGTTTGAGCTACTTTATGCGCAAAAGTGCCAAAAATGCTCAAAAACCATTAAAATCGCAACATAACACATAATTTCTAGCATATGACTATGATTTTCAATTCTAACCACTTCAAAAAAATAATATATACCAAATAGTGTTGTGTGCCATATTTCGTGCAAAACAAACCAAGTTTGAGTTACTTGATGGGCCAAAGTGCCAAAAACGCTTAAAAACACATAAAATCGCAACTTGACACGTAATTTCTAGCATATGACTAGGATTTTGAATTCTAGCCACTCCAATAAGAAAATATATACCTCATAGTGTTGTGTGACAATTTTCGTGCAAAACAAAACAAGTTTGAGCTACTTTATGCGCAAAACCTCTAAAATCGCAACTTAACACGTAATTTCTATCATAAGACTATGCTTTTCAATTCTAACCACTTCAACACAATAATATGTACCAAAAAGTGTTATGTGACAAGTTTCGTGCAAAACCAACCAAGTTTGAGCTACTTTATGCACAAAAGTGCCTAAAACACTTAAAAACCCTTAAAATGGCAACTTAACACGTAATTTGCACCTTATGACTATAATTTTAAATTCTAACCGCTTCTACACAATAATATATACAAAATAGTGTTGTGTTCCATGTTTCGTGCAAAACAAACCATGTTTGAGCTACTTTATGCGCTAAAGTGTCAAAACACTTAAAAACCCCTAAAATCGCAACCTAACACGTAATTTCTAGCATATAACTATGATTTTCAACTCTAACCACTTCAACACAATAATATATTCCAAAAAGTGTTGTGTGCCAAGTTTCGTGCAAAACAAACCAAGTTTGAGCTATTTTATGCGCAAAAGTGCCAAAAATGATTAAAAACCCTTAAAATCGCAACTTAAAACGTAATTTCATATGACTATGATTTTCAATTCTAATTACTTCAACACATTATTATATAAGAAAAAGTGTTGTGTGCCAAGTTTCGTGCAAAACAAACCATCTTTGAGCTACTTTATGTGCAAAAATGCAAAAAATGCTTAAAAACCCGTAAAATCGCAACCTAACACGTAATTTCTAGCATATGACTATGATTTTCATGTCTAACCACTTCAACACAATAATAAATACCGTAATGCGTTGTGTGCCAATTTTCGTGCAAAACAAACCAAGTTTGAGCTACTTTATGCGCAAAAGTGCCAAAAATGCTTAAAAACCCTTAAAATCGCAACTTAACACGTAATTTCCAGCATATGAATATGATTTTTGATTCTAACACTTTCAACACAATAATATGTACCAAAAAGTACTATGTGCCAAGTTTCGTGCAAAACCAACCAATTTTGTGCTACTTTATGCACAAAAGTGCCTAAAACACTTAAAAACCCTTAAAATGGCATTTTAACACGTAATTTGCAGCATATGACTATAGTTTTTAATTCTAACCACTTGTACACAATAATATATACGAAATAGTTTTGTGTTCCAAGTTTCGTGCAAAACAAACCATGTTTGAGCTACTTTATGCGCAAAAGTGTCAAAACACTTAAAAACCCTTAAAACGCAACCTAACACGTAATTTCTAGCATATGACTATGATTTTCAACTCTAACCACTTCAACACTATAATATATACCAAAAAGTGTTGTGTGCCAGGTTTTGTGCAAAACAAACCAAGTTTGAGCTACTTTATGCGCAAAAGTGCCAAAAAATGATTAAAAACCCTTAAAATCGCAACTTAACACGTAATTTCCAGCATATGACTATTATTTTCAATTCTAACCACTTCAACACATTATTATAAACGAAAAAGTGTTGTGTGCCAAGTTTCGTGCAAAACAAACCAACTTTGAGCTACTTTAGGAGCAACAATGCAAAAAATGCTTAAAAACCCATAAAATCGCAACTTAACACGTAATTTCTAGCATATGACTATGATTTTCAATTCTAACCACTTCAACACAATATCATATACCAAATAGAGTTGTGTGCCAAGTTTCGTGCAAAACAAACCATTTTTGGGCTTCTTTATGCGTAATAGTGCCAAAAACGCTTAAAAAACCCTTAAAATCGCAACATAACATGTAATTTCCAGCATATGACTACGATTTTCAATACTAACCACTTCAACACAATAATATTTACCAAAAAATGTTGTGTGCCAAGTTTCATGCAAAAGAAACCAAGTTTGAGCTACTTTATGCGCAAAAGTGCAAAAAATGCTTAAAAACCCTTAAAATCGCAACTTAACATGTAATTTCTAGCATATGACTATGATTTTCAATTCTAACCATTTCAACACAATAATATATACCAAATAGTAATGTGTGCAAGGTTTCGTGCAAAACAAACCAAGTTTGAGCTAATTTATGCGCAAAAGTGCCAAAAACGCTTAAAAACCCATAAAATCGCAACTTAATACGTAATTTCTATCATATGACTATGATTTTTAAATTCTAACCACTTCAACAAAATAACATATATACCAAAAAGTGTTCTGTGCAAAGTTTCGTGCAAAACAAACCAATTTTGAGCTACTTTATGTGCAAAAGTGCCAAAAACGCTTAAAAACCCTTAAAATCGCAACATAACACGTAATTTCTAGCATATGATTACGATTTTCAATACTAACCACTTCAACACAAAATTATTACAAAAAAGTGTTGTGTGCAAAGTTTCGTGCAAAAGAAACCAAGTTTGAGCTACTTTATGCGCAAAAGTGCAAAAAATGCTTAAAAACCCTTAAAATCGCAACTTAACATGTAATTTCTAGCATATGACTATGATTTTCAATTCTAACCACTTCAACACAATAATATATAACAAATAGTAATGTGTGCCAAGTTTCGTGCAAAACAAACCAAGTTTGAGCTAATTTATGCGCAAAAGTGCAAAAAAAAACGCTTAAAAACCCATAAAATCGCAACTTAACACGTAATTTCTATCATATGACTATGATTTTTAATTCTAACCACTTCAACACAATAACATATATACCAAAAAGTGTTCTGTGCGAAGTTTCGTACAAAACAAACCAATTTTGAGCTACTTTATGTGCAAAAGTGCCAAAAACGCTTAAAAGCCCATAAAATCGCAACTTAACACGTAATTTGTAGCATATGACTATAATTTTCAATTATAACCACTTCAACACATTAATATGTACGAAAAGGTGATGTGTGCCAAGTTTCGTTCAGAACAAACCAATTTTGAGCTACTTTATGCGCAAAAGTGCCAAAAACACTTAAAAACCCATAAAATCGCAACTTAACACGTAATTTGTAGCATATGAGTATGATTCTAAATTCTAACCCCTTCAAAAAAATAATATATACCAAAAAGTGTTGTGTGCCAATTTTCGAGCAAAACAAACCAAGTTTGAGCTACTTTATGCGCAAAAGTGCCAAAAACACTTAAAAACCCATAATTTCTAGCATATGACTATGATTTTCAATTCTAACCACTTCAACACAATAATATACGAAAAGGTGTTGTGTGCCAAGTTTCGTACAAAACAAACCAAGTTTGAGCTACTTTATGCGTAAAACAAACCCATAACATCGCAACTTAACACGTAATTTCTATCATATGACTATGATTTTCAATCTAACCACTTCAACACAATAATATATATATATATATATATATATATATATATATATATATATATATACATATAATATATATATATATATACATATATATATATATATATATATATATATATATATATATATATATATATATATATATATATATATATATATATATATATATATCAAATAGTGTTCTGTGCACAAACCAAGTTTGAGCTATTTTATGCGCAAAAGGGCCAAAAATGCTTTAAAACCCTTAAAATCACAACTTAACACGTAATTTCTAGTATATATCTATGATTTTCAATTCTAAAAACTTCAACACAATAATATATACCAAATAGAGTTGGGTGCCAAGTTGCGTGCAAAACAAACCATGTTTGGGCTACTTTGTGTGCAAAAGTGCCAAATACGTTAAAAACCCCTTAAAATCGCAATCTAACACATAATTTCTAGCATATAACTATGATTTTAAATTCTAACCACTTTAACACAATAATAATTACCAAAACTGTTGTTTGCCAAATTTCGTGCAAAACAAATCAAGTTTGAGCTAATTTATGCGCAAAAGTGCCATAAATGCTTAAAAACCCTTAAATCGCAACATAACACGTAATTTCAAGTATATGACTATAATTTTTAATTCTAACCACTTCAACATAATAATATATACCAAATAGTGTTGTGTGCAAAGTTTCGTGCAAAACAAACCATGTTTGGGCTACTTTATGCGCAAAAGTGCCAAAAACGCTTAAAAACACTTAAAATCGCATCCTAACACGTAATTTATAGCATATGACTATGATTTTCAATACTAACCACTTCAACACAATAATATTTACCAAAAAGTGTTGTGTGCAAAGTTTCATGCAAAACAAACCAAGTTTGAGCTACTTTATGCGCAAAAGTGCCAAAATGCTTCAAAA